>NC_079212.1:108363090-108663090 GCF_029633865.1 Lampris incognitus
AGACTCTGTTCCCGTTTTGCTGACAGTTTCCCTGTTGTTCTGTAGTCTGTCAGCTCTGAGTAGAAAAGGAAGGAGGGAGGGAATGGAAGACAACCGTAGCGGAGGCAGGAATGCAGAGCGGGTATCTTTCTAAGCATGTTAGTGGGTGGTTGCGCTTTATAAGCTTTCAACCACATTTAGCCTCAATTGTACACACAGAATGACAAAAATCATAAAAGAATCAAGTCCTCTTTTTTTTTTCTTTTTTTTTTTTGATGCCTTCAAGATGGTAAGGCAGGAGGAAGTGTGGAGAAACACAAGGACTGGGTAATAAAATGAGAGCAGGGGTAGTGATGCAGTGCCCATTTAACATGTACATGCAGTTACATGCTAAGTGAAATGGCTTAAGTTTTTGATTTTCCTAAACAGTTGTCAATGAGTGCAGCAGTAGAATGGGCTTCAATTGCGGGGGCACGGAATTTTCAGGCAGCCTTTGCCAAACATCATTAGCAGGGGGAAAAGGAAAATACCGGGCGTCCGGGTAGCATAGCGGTCTATTCCGTTGCCTACCAACACGGGGATCACCGGTTCAAATCCCCATGTTACCTCCGGCTTGGTCGGGCGTCCCTATAGGCACAAATGGCTGTGTCTGCGGGTGGGAGGCCGGATGTGGGTATGTGTTTTGGTCGCTGTACTAGCGTCTCCTCTGGTCGGCCGGGGTGCCTATTCGGGGGGGACCTGCGGAGAATAGCGTGATTCTCCCACGCACTGTGTCCTCCTGGTGAAACTCCTCACTGTCAGGTGAAAAGAAGCGGCTGGCGACTCCACATGTTTGGGAGGAGGCATGCGGTAGTCTGCAGCCCTCACCGGATCAGCAGAGGGGGTGGAGCAGCGACCGGGACAGCTCAAAGAGCAGGGTGATAGGCCAGGTACAATTAGGGAGAATAAGGGGGGGTGGGGGAAATACTTTGACGGGGGCATCAACCTGCCTGCCAATCTGAGGGGAATCTTACAGAGAGAACAAGACACTGTGATAAGAGGGTCCATTATCACATCTTATCCCAGAGTCACAAGGAGCCCTCATAATAGTAAAAGTGATAGGGTAAGGGCCGTCATGCCATGGCATTATTCTGTAACCAAACGATTACAGAAGAGAGAAACACTGGGGAAAAAATAATAGCAATAATTATAGATATATGGATATTTTTAAAGCACAGTTTCAGTTGGATAGGATCTTCCCAAAAAGTTAGCTCAAGTTAAACCAAAGTTGTCATTAAAGAAATCCTTTTTTTTTTTTA
Organism: Lampris incognitus; assembly: GCF_029633865.1. Taxonomy (NCBI): domain Eukaryota; kingdom Metazoa; phylum Chordata; class Actinopteri; order Lampriformes; family Lampridae; genus Lampris; species Lampris incognitus. The sequence continues at coordinate 108,364,368 of NC_079212.1, forward strand.
CATTTAACACTTTTGATCCATAATTATGTTCATTTCCAACTCACAAGTTCATCCATTATACACCAAGACCACTCAACACTCTAAAAATTTGTTAATATAGGAGCAACCTATGCCCTCCTGGGTTACTGACTACTGGATGTCAGTTGCATTTAAGATAAAGAGACCCTTGACATTAGAGTGCTGCCAGGAAATATACATCTATTAACAGTTTTAATCATACACTCTGGACCTCTCTGATGAAAGATTCCTCTTCAAGTATTTTCCTGGTTACGTAAGGCATTCTTCAGAGAAAGCTGAATCAGTTCACCTGGACACGATGTTTATCTGTCCAGATGAACTGATTCAGCTTTCAGTGATTTCCTTATCTGGATTATAAAGCATGCATCGAGACATTAAGTCATTGTTATATTATGCTGCAGTGATGCACCAGCTAACACCCTCTCATTCATTCTTTTTCCTCTTGCTCTCTTTCTCTCTCTCAATCACTCAAACACACACACACACACACATTATACAAGCACACCCATTACCACACTTTTCAACATTGTAATTTAGTTTTCATGCATCAAGACAATGTTGATTTAACAATGTGTAGTTTGCTGTTGTTGTTATTCTATTATTTGATCTCATCATCTCATCTCATCTCATTGTCAGCCGCTTCTCCGGGATCGGGTCGCGGTGGCAGCAAGCTAAGTAGGGCACTTCAGACGTCCCTCTCTCCAGCAACACCCTCCAGCTCCTCCTGGGGGATCCCAAGGCATTCCGATGCCAGATTGGATGTATAGTCCCTCCAGCGAGTTCTGGGTCTACCCTGGGGTCTCCTCCCAGTTGGACGTGCCTGGAAAACCTCCAAAAGAAGGCGCCCAGAGGCAACCTAATCAGATGCCCAATCCACCTCAACTGGCTCCTTTCAACGCAAAGGAGCAGCGGCTCTACTGCAAGCTCCCTCCGGATGTCCGAGCTCCTCACCCTATCTCTAAGGCTGAGCCCAGACACCCTACGAAGGAAACTCATTTCAGCCACTTGTATCCACGATCTCACCCTTTTGGTCACTACCCAAAGCTCATAACTATAGGTGAAGGTTGGAATGAAGATTGACTGGTAAATTGAGAGCTTTGCCTTCCAGCTCAGCTCCCTCTTCACCACAATGGTCCGGTACAACGTCTGCATTACTGCTGATGCTGCACCAATCCGCCTGTCAATGTCCCGCTCCATCCTACCCTCACTCGCGAACAAGACCCCGAGATACTTGAATTCCTTCACTTGAGGCACCAACTCATCCCCAACCTGGAGGGAGCAATCCACCATTTTCCGGTAGAGAACCATGGCCTCACTCTTGGAGGTGCTGACTCTCATCCCATCCATCTCACACTCAGTTGCAAACTGCCCCAGTGTGCGCTGGAGGTCACGTTCTGATGAAGCCAACAAAACCACATCATCTGCAAAGAGCAGAGATGCAATTCTGATGTTCCCAAAATGGACACAGTCCTCATCTTGGCGGCGCCTTGAGATCCTGTCCATGAATATCACAAACAGAGTTGGAAGGTTGTCCCTTGTTTCCGATTCTATTCTGTTTATTTGATCTCTCTCTTTTTCTTTTTTTAACTGCCCAGATTTTTGACTGCGTTCTGGCTTTTAATGTCACCTTTAGTTATTGCTTTTTTTTCCAAATCTGTTCCATCGTTGCAGCTGCTGCATTGATGCTTGAATTATGATTTTTTTTTTCATTTTTGCTGCAAAAATGCAGCACAGATGATATACAGCATCCCTGATATGACAACTAAGAAGAACATGGAACACAAAGCTACAGCCTTTAAAATTAATGGCATATCTCTGGATATTTTTTGTTCCAAGACCTAGCACTTCAATATTAATGGGATGCAACAATAGATGGTAAAGCAAACAGCCAGAAACACCATAAAATTTCTATGTGGGAGGCTGCCTCTTTCTTTTTCTTTCGTTTGTTTTAGAGATTCAATTTTTGCAGAAGCATGGTATATAAAGAGTGTAATGAAATGTGGCAGAGGTAGAATGAGGAAATACGCCAGGGGATTGTTTAACAAATAGGGGCATGTTTTCAATGACAACATTAAACATAGTACAGGAGCAATGCATATCCTGTGTGGTAGCTGTGAAAAACATACATATTTGCTGATAAATATCTGTCCAGTCTCATTTGTATGGCAGCCATTTCCACGGTCAGGGGCATTTAAAGTTCAGCTTTATCATGCACCAAATTCTTCAAGATGGAGAAAGAGTGAAAGAGACAAAACCAATATGCTGATCTGAGCTGCAGTCCACCCCACTGCGCTGTGCATTTTGCTTAGCAGCATCTGTAGGTGCATATGGTTCTCCTGCTGTTCTGATTCTCTGCTCATATGCATGAAGTATCTCAAAACAGGAATAGCCAAGCAAATAAAGCCTACCTGAAAAAGTAAAACTGATAAGAAGTCTGAGGTAGTATTTTCCAAATGGCACATCTGCAGCATGTTCTTCACTCGAATGTCTTACAGCTTAGCAAAGATTATTTGGGTTTAATTATGAGATGTATGCTGTCCTGATTGGATTTCTGCTGTCATGATTGTTTTTTTTTTGTTGGTTTAATCAATCAATCAATTTTATTGAACACATTAAAGAAACATAAGCAATAAAAACAAATAAACAAACAAACAAAATCATCGGCAACATATAAGCGACAAATAAGCAACTCAAATAATACTGATCATGTTCAAAAGGGGTAAGAAGTTGAGAACTTTACCAGTCCTACCTCCTTATACTATTCATGCATTGATAATAGAAAATGAAAGTTAAATTTATAGCCATTAGTGCCCATGATATCTATCTGTCAACTCAAACAAATCAACCATTCGGGAAAAAAAATATATATATACATATACATATACACACACACAGACACACACACATACACACATATATATAATCCAGGATTATTTTGCTCCTTATTTGTTGAGCACTTTTCCTACCATTGAGTGTTTCTTTTAACGAAGTTTTATATATATATATATATATACACACACACAATTACAATTATATATACACAATTATATACACAATTAAATATATATAATTGTGTAATGCCATTCAGTTTGGTGTTCAGTTTTTTGGACGTTTTTCACCTAGCCACCCATAATGAGAAGTGATAACCCCATTTGATAACACCAATGACCTGACATACAACCTCTCTACAGCAACCCAACACCTAAACCACTTTTTTAATGTCATCACTAAATTGAAACCTCAGTGTCATTAACTTTCATGGCTTCAGGATTTGATCAAAGGTGTTTGAAATACAAGGATGTTATAGAAATGTATCAGCAGTTTGGGGTTGCATTTTCAGAGATGGTAGATTTTTCATTCATTTCATATTTGCCGGTTTCTCCTGCTCATCATGCTGATGTGGATTTCAGTGGCAGCAGCACATATCTACGGTAAGATACCATTTGCAGTATGACCTCAGTTGTCTATACACTGCTATCTCTGAGGCGACTGCAATGCACCCTCTCAGTCCATTCTACCCTATCAAGGCCAAAACAAGAATGCTGTGCTCAAACTTCAAAATCAAGAGCTGAGGAGGCACTTTCAGCCGTCCTCCTCCTCCTCCTCCTCCACTTTCTCCGTTTTTTTTCTTTCTTCTGTCTGGTTTTCTCTTTTTCTCCCTTTGGCTTTCCAGTGTCTTCCCTCTAAAGTGGCTTGTTGTATGTGTATGTGTTTGTGTGTGTGTGTCTTTGTGAGCGTGTGGGTTGAGGATATGAGTTGTTTGCACCATGCTCCTCTAAATCAAAGGCAAGGGGAAATCTCTGCTTTAATCATATTTCATGCCGACCTCACTTATCTTCCTCGCCTGTTGTTTAAGGCCTGTCACTGCAGATATATCGGCTGCACTTTGCTACAGTATGAGCCAGTTTGGGAGCTGCACACACACACACACACACACACACACACACACACACAAACGAAAAGACAAAAGACAAAAAATGTAAGCAAATGGAGAATGTGCTGTATTTTGTTCCTATACCCAGAATACACATGCATGAACATGCAGACATACCCACACAGATCTGATGTCATATATGCAAACAAGCCAAGGCACATGTCCGCACGCACGCACACACACACGCACACACACATGCAAACATATGTACATGCAAATGGTCACATATACCAATGCACATGCACAGAACACGAGGTCCATACTATCAACAAGCAAAGCAGGAGATAATGTAGCACACTAAATCTGAGAACAAAATAGCTTACAAGACAGCAGCCTGTTTAATTTTTTTTCACTAAAGGAAAAAAAAAAAATCTAGAATATGATAGCATTTTTTTTATATAAATGCCATGGTCTATCATCCAAAATAGTTTTCTTTCTTTTCAAAATCTTTTAATTGAAATTTTTAACAAAAGTTCTCAGGGTTGGGCAAACATTCTACACTGTTATGAAATATACATCAATATAGTGTTATATAGAAACGATAACAATGTCAATAATAACAGTAATAAGACAACCCTACCTTTTTTTTCTCATACTCTATTGATCCCCGTAGGGAAATTATGTTCTGCATTTAACCCATCCTAGCTGTGTAGCTAGGAGCAGTGGGCAGCCACCGTGCAGCACCCGGGGACCAACTCCAGTTCGTCTTGCCATGCCTCGGTCAGAGGCACAGACAGGAGTATTAACCCTAACATGCATGTCTTTTTGATGGTGGGGGAAACGGGAGCACCCGCAGAAAACCCACCGCAGACACGAGAAGAACATGCAAACTTTACATAGGAGATGACCTGGGATGACCCCCAAGGTTGGACAACCCCGGGGTTCAACCAGGACCTTCTTGCTGTGAGGCGAGAGCGCTAACCACTAAGCCACTGTGCTGCCAACACCATGTTTAAAGCGCAGTGTCTAGCTATTTCCATGAAGTCAGGTGTTATTTTTCATGTTAAGGGTAGAGTTAAGCGTGCATGTCATTCTTTGTCATTTGGGCATTACGAGAGTATGTCAAAAAGGGTCCCCAGGTCTTACAGAATTTCTTCTCAGAGCTGCTGACTGAGAAGTGTATCATCTCCAAGTTAAGGCAGGACATTATGTCTTGAAGCCACTGACTAATTGTGGGCGGGGCAGCATCCTTCCATTTGAGTAAGGCAAAAGCAACCATGCAGTACTCTGCAGATGTCAGATGCTAAACAACGTTATCAGAGGGTCCGGGTCGAGATTTCACCTTAAGATGTTGGTGAGGGTATGAAAGACGTCTTGCCAGAATTTTTCTGAAGTGAGAGCACAGCCAGTACATGTGGATAAGGGTAGCATCATTGCTTTAGTATTTGTCGCAAGTGGGGATAATATCAGAGTAGATACAAGACAATTTAATCTTGGACACGTGGGCCCTGTGAACTACCTTAAATTGCCCCAGGCAGTGTCTTGCACAGAACAAGGATTTGTGTATCGATGTTTAGGATGGAATCCCATTGGTCTGCAGACAGTGTATGCCCCAAATCATGTACCCAAGCTGTTTTAATCCTGTCCAGAGGTAGACATGCGAATAGAATTTTTTTTTCCTGTACAATGTTGATAGTGCACCTTTAAATAGTGGGTCAAATAAAAAGAAATATGTCAACATGGTTAGTGCCAGGTTCTTCAGGAAAGCATGGTTGGATAGAGCACACACAGTGTCTGACCCATAAATATTGAAAGATATGTGTTTTGGATAAGGTATACACTCACCAGCCACTTTATTAGGCACACCTGTCCAACTGCTCGTTAACGCAAATTTCTAATCAGCCAATCATAAGGCAGCAACTCAATGCATTTAGGCATGTAGACATGGTCAAGACGATCTGCTGCAGTTCAAACCGAGCATCAGAATGGGGAAGAAAGGTGATTTAAGTGACTTTGAACGTGGCATGGTTGTTGGTGCCAGACGGGCTGGTCTGAGTATTTCAGAAACTGCTGATCTACTGGGATTTTCACGCACAACCATCTCTAGGGTTTTCAGAGAATGGTTCGAAAAAGAGAAAATATCCAGTGAGCGGCAGTTCTGTGGGCGAAAATGCCTTGTTGATGCCAGAGGTCAGAGGAGAATGGCCAGACTGGTTCGAGCTGATAGGAAGGCAACAGTAACTCAAATAACCACTCATTACAACTGAGGTATGCAGAAGAGCTTCTCTGAACGCACAACACGTCGAACCTTGAGGCAGATGGGCTACAGCAGCAGAAGACCACACCGGGTGCCACTCCTGTCAGCTAAGAACAGGAAACTGAGGCTACAATTCGCACAGGCTCACCAAAATTGGACAATAGAAGATTGGAAAAACGTTGCCTGGTCTGATGAGTCTCGATTTCTGCTGCGACATTTGGATGGTAGGGTCAGAATTTGGCGTCAACAACATGAAAGCATGGATCCATCCTGCCTTGTATTAACGGTTCAGACTGGTGGTGTAATGGTGTGGGGGATATTTTCTTGGCACACTTTGGGCCCCTTAGTACCAATTGAGCATCGTGTCAATGCCACAGCCTACCTGAGTATTGTTGCTGACCATGTCCATCCCTTTATGACCACAGTGTTCCCATCTTCTGATGGCTACTTCCAGCAGGATAACGCGCCATTTCATAAAGCTCGAATCATCTCAGACTGGTTTCTTGAACATGACAATGAGTTCACTGTACTCAAATGGCCTCCACAGTCACCAGATCTCAATCCAATAGAGCACCTTTGGGATGTGGTGGACCGGGAGATTCGCATCATGGATGTGCAGCTGACAAATCTGCAGCAACTGCGTGATGCTATCATGTCAATATGGACCAAACTCTCTGAGGAATGTTTCTAGTACCTTGTTGAATCTATGCCACAAAGGATTAAGGCAGTTCTGAAGGCAAAAGGGGGTCCAACCCGGTACTAGCAAGGTGTACCTAATAAAGTGGCCAGTGAGTGTATTTTTCTGACAGTTGGTTGAAAGCGATTAAATAAAAGTTATCTTCGAACATGTCTTTTCAAACTTTTCAAACTGGCATATTCAGTATGATCCAAGCTTCACTGAGTTTTGTGCAAATGATGATTTTACACTTATCTGTTGTATTAAATTGTTATTGTCTACACTGCTTTGTTTTGATTTAATGCTGTCTGATACAGTGCTGCTTGTTTTTTAACTGTGTTCTGTAAGGTGTCCTTGAGTGCTCTGAAAGGCGCCCACAAATAAAATGCATTATTATTACAGAGAACATTCACAGACATTATTATTATTATTATTATTTTTATTATACAAATTTCATTTAACTTCATGCCATAATACAATATAATAACCGGGCTCATTCCTTAGGCCTAGGGTTAGAATGAGGTAGAAGTCTATTTGATGGATAGTGCCCTTCTTAGGCTATGAGATGTTCCAAGTAGTGCGATCTTCTGTAGTTCTTGTATTGTGATGTTACCCGAGATCCGTTAGGTGTATTTCTCCATCCCTTTTTTCACAAGTCCCAGGGCTCCTATCACTACTGGTATTGTTGTGGTTTTCATTCCCCACATTAGTTCAATCTCGATTTCAAGGTCTTTATATTTTGACAGTTTTTAAGTTACTTTTACTGAGGTGCTCCTTTCAGTCGGGATGGACATGTTGATGAGTAGGCAGCTTTTTTTCTTTTTTGCTCTTGATGATGATGTCTGGTCTGTTGGCCTTTATCTCACAACCTTTCTGTATTGACATGTCCCATAAGATTGTGATGTCGTCTTTTTCTGTTACTGTCTGGGGCTTGTGCTTGTACCATTTTTCTTTTGTGTTGAAGTTGAATTCTTTGCAGATGTTCCAGTGCAGGTATGTGGCGGCCTTGTTGTGTCTTCAGTTTTGGCCAGATCAGGGCACCCTGCCACAATATGGTCAATGGTTTCCTGGAATTGACCACATATCCTGCATGTTGGGTCTGTGCCATCTTTGAGGATTTTGCTCCAGTAGTAATTGTTCTATTATCGCTACTCCGTAGTGCTACATTTACATATTGCCCTCTGACCTCGCCTCTGGCGACCCTAGGCTCTGAAATTCACCGCTCATGCGACAGCATCCCCTAAGCCCCGCCCACAACTGCACTTGACATGCATCACCACATCACTCGTCAGTTTGACTAGAGCCTCCTTCAAGGGAAGACGTGTCGCGCTGAGCTCTGCTGCGGGTTTTTTCTTCATTGCTAGCTAGCTTAGCTATTTTCTCTATTTTGACAATAGTGCGGTTTTCTCCGTCACTATGGCTGGTGTTAACGTCGACGTCGATGTTCTTTTCGCCGAGTTTTACAGTGGTTGCCACAGGAAGAAGGACGCTGGCGATTTCCATCCTTTTTGCAGCGACCATCCTAGCATGACTCATGTTCGGGAGACTGCAGCTAGCCTAGAGGCGCCACCATGCATGGTGTGCGCTTCATGGCCGCTCAGTCGACGGACGAGCTGGGTTTCACACGCCTCTCCACTCAGGTTGGTGTCGGTGTGTTCGAGATCCCTCCCCGACCGGGCTTGTTGGTTTCTGCTGTGCTCCCTGGGAGCCAGGACCACATGTGCCCGCCGGCGGTTCCGCAGGCTGCTACTCAAGATGGCGGATCTTGCTCCTACCAAGTCCCTGAGGAAGGGTCCGAGGAGGAGGCAAAGTTCGACGACTTTTTCCCTTTTTTCCTCGAGAGGGCCTTGGCTTCGACGGGGACTACAAGGGTTGCCCCAGTCCATGCCTCAGTGACACCCGGAATGGATCAGGCGTTCTCAGGCGCAAGACCATAAGCACATTCCGCCCCCCCCCAATCACAGAGTCCATCAAAGCCACATGGCCGGAACCAGAGAAGGTGCGCTCCACTGTTAAAGTGAACACCAAGAGCCACCTGACGGTTGCCGGCTGGTCTCCTGCTTCTATGCCGCCCCCCACTGTGGAGAAATTTCTTTTTCCCCGGCTCTACCCTGGTAAGCTACGCGAACCGGAGAGCAAGGAGGCGGCGATGAAGATCAAACAGTGAGAGCCAGGGGGATGACGACACCGATGCCTCACGCCTGTACGAGGCTTGGAGGGCTTCTCAGATCATCGGCACGTTCCTCCGTGATGCCGCGGTGAACCTGGGTGCGGCTCTGTCCTCCTCAGTCCTGCTGAGGCGCGAGTTCTGGACGAAGGACTGTCGCTTGGAGGACGGGGTCGTTAAGATGATCCGCAAGCTCCCCATCAACACGGACGGCCTTTTCGGTGTGGATGAGCCAGCACGGGAAAAGATCCGTCACGACCTGGCTAACGCGGAGCTGCTGGCTAAGACCTTCAAAGAGAAGGGTCCCGCGCAGCCTCCGACACGCGCTCAAGGCTCTCCGAAGCCCCAGCCACAGGGGGGGCGAGGTCGAGCCTCGAAGCGCCGCAAGAACTACGACAAGAGCCAGTCGGCTGGCCCTGGGGCTCACAGTCAGTCCCACCACGCTGGCGGAGGCGACGCGGGTGGTCCTCAGCCTGACGTGAAGCGGAAGTACGAGCACCAGACCAGGGGTGCCAGCTCGGGAGATCCGCGCCGCCGCTGACAGTGCGCGACAGACCCCCACACCCCCTGTTCGAACATTGCAGGTATTGACCTTATGGCCACTGGTGGCGAGGTTTTACCGTGCAATGAGGGGAACATGTTGATGAATAAAGATTTCAGTTCTGCATTTTATCCTTCGTGTTCCTCGTCTGTAGATTATTCTACGGTGGGTGGTCTGTCATATAATGTTGGTGATGTCGATGCTACTTTTATTCCACACGCACATGGTGTAGTGAGTAATGTTGTGTCACATGCCACCGGACTCTGCAAGCAAGTCAGAAGAAACGAAGATGTTCCAGATATGGCAACGGGTTCACTAGCTTCACAGGGTGTAGGCTATGTGAATTATACCGCTGAGATCAGTTCTGTTTCAAACCGTACACAAGGTTATGGGTTGTTGAACTCTGTATCCATGCCTGTCTCGGATAATCATGAGCTGTCAGATGGGAATGATATTAGTTTATCCCATCGGACAGGCGTCCAGAGTTAAGCACTGGGTTTTCCCGTGCGTAAAGCAGGGTTACCGGCGCGCATGACTCGCTGTCTGTGGCCAGTCGGAGAGGGTGCTGGGCGCGCGCATGCTGATGCTGATTTTTCCGCGCTCCCACCTTCTGTTGGGCAAAATCCTGCACATATTCGCTCCCCATATGGGACGCGGTCCGCCGTGGGAGCCTCTCAACACTTCCGTGGAGAGCTTGGAGGTTGGACCGGAATGGCAGCGATACAGCCTATTTCTCGACAGCCTATTTCTCGACAGCCAGACACAACGCGCCCTCTGTCTCCCCATTACGCACGCTGGCAGGCGCTGCCGGGTGTACCAGAGTGGATCCTCCGGATGGTCAGGCATGGGCACGAGATTCGGTTCGAGCAGGGTCCTCCCCCTTACACGGGCATACGTCAGACGCTGATCCATTCACCTGCCGAAGCAGAGGTGTTGCGGCAGGAAATATTGGAGATGCTGTCCAAAGACGTGATACAGGTGGTGGAGAGAGGCACAAAGGAAATAGGGGTTTGTTCGAGATATTTCCTCGTGCCCAAGAAATCGGGGGGCATGCGGCCGATTCTAGATCTGAAATGGTTCAATACTTGGGTGCGCAAAGAATCATTCCACATGCTGACGGTCCCCCAGCTCCTAGCCATGATATCGAGCGGAGCCTGGTTCACATCTGTGGACCTCAAGGACGCATATTTCCATGTCCCGATAGTGGGTCACCACTGGAAATATCTCAGGTTCGCGTTTCAGGGAACGTGTTATGAGTACAAAGTCCTCCCGTTCGGCTACAGTTTGGCCCCACGGGTCTTTTCGATGTGTGTCAAGGCGGCTCTCACTCCGCTATTCGCCCAGGGTTACGTTATAGCCTACTACTTGGACGATCTGCTTCTGATAGCCCCAGATCACCGGCTGGCTATGGAACGCACGAGTCGCCTGGTCTCGCACCTGTCAGACCTGGGTCTCACGGTAAACTGGAAGAAGAGCGCTCCCTGGCCGTCACGCGAAACCACCTATCTGGGATTAGCGTTGGACTCAGAGAGGATGCTGGCTTCCGTCTCGGAGGAGCGGTGGCAGGGGTTAGAGGACCTTCTTGCCAGTTTTGCCCTGGGGCAGTCGGTGACAGTAGGTCAACTGCGTCGGCTCCTGGGCATCATGTCCTCTGCTCACCAGGTGGTGCCTCTGGGTCTGCTTTTTATGAGGAGACTCCAGTGTTGGCTTATTCGAGAGGGCCGGTTCCGCCGGCTGCGCCAATGGCACAGGTTAGTGGTCCCGGAGGGGGTGAGCTTGGACCTGGATCACTGGGCAGAGGCCTGCAGATCCAGGGTTGGGGTTCCCCTCGGCTTCTGAGAGGGCCAGGCTGAGAGAGGAGGGCTTTGATGAGGCCACGGTGGCCACTATACAAGCCACGCGCGCTCTGAGCACATCGGCGCAATGCAACTCCAAGTGGAGAGTTTTTGCTAGGTGGTGCGTGGGAGAGGGCATGGAACCTCTGTCTGCATCCTCGGCCCAAGTTGCGGGGTTCTTGGAATACAAGAGATCGACTGACAATTTAGCCTACGAATCGATCAAGGGGTACTTGGCAGCGATCTCAGCCTTTATGCCTAGGCTGGGTGGCGACACTGTCTTCTCTCACCCCCGTATGGTGGCGTTCCTCAAGGGGGTGAGGAACAGGCAGGGTGTTCGGAACGACCGCACGGCCACTTGGGATTTATCCCTGGTTCTGTCGGCGTTGTGTTCTGCGCCATTCGAGCCTTTGGAATCGGCTGACGTTAAGTGGCTGTCGGCCAAGGTGGCGCTCCTGCTGGCCCTGGTGTCTTTGGGTAGGGTCAGCGAACTGTGTGCGCTCTCCACGGAGGGCATCGAATTTGCCGCGGACAGTTCAAAGGTGATAGTCTACCCGAATCCGTCGTTTCGTCCGAAACATGTCACCGCGCATTACCAGCGGGTGCCATTGGTGTTGTCGGCCTTTTATCCCTCTCCCTCTTCGGAGGAGGAGAGGAGGCTCCATCTCCTCTGCCCGGTTCGTGCGCTACGGGTTTACCTGGAGCGCACTGGTCCTTTCAGAAAGACTAAACAGGTCCTTGTCTGCTACGGGGCGACGGGCAGGAAAGGAGAGGCGCTGTCTAGCCAGAGGCTTTCTCATTGGATTTGCTCTGGGATCTCCCAAGCCTATGTGGGGGCTGGTAGAGGAGTACCCAAGTTTAAAGCGCACTCCACGAGGGGCACAGCCGCTTCGGTGGCTCTCTATGCTGGTGTGGCGATGGAGTCTATTATGTCAACGGCAATGTGGTCTTCGCCACATTCGTTCTTTAATCATTACTTAACTGACCAGTCTGCTATGACAGTGACCGGTGCTGTGCTTGGCACAGCGAGGCGCACTGATGCGTAATGCGCTCCGGCCATACGCAAGTGTCTCCCGTCGGGAGCGCGGACGTTTGTACATAGTTCATTTAAAATAAAATGAAAAAAAAAGAATATTATATATAGGCTATAGCCTATGTGTATATGTATATGGAAAGTTGGAACGGTTACGTTCCCTTTTCTCTTTTTTCCCGCGCCCTTATGCGAGCCTCCCCTCTACGATATACTTGCCGGCCAAAGGGGGGATTTGAGTACTGGGTGTGAGGTGTTGTTCCCCTTATTGTCCTCAGCGCGGGTGGCAGGCGAGGGGCATTAGTCCGCCGCTACTCCGTAGTTGGGGCAATATGTAAATATCGCACTACGGAGTAGCGATAATAGAACTCCTGGTTCTGTAGAGAACCTAGGTTCTATGAGCTACGGAGTAGTGCTATATTTTCCTGCTCGCCTGCTGAGGTCCCTTGAAGGAGGCTTTGGTGGGTCGAACTGATGAGTGATGTGGTGACGCATGGCAAGTGCAGTTGTGGGCGGGGCTTAAGGGATGCTGTCGCATGAGCGGTGAATTTCAGAGCCTAGCGTCGCCAGAGGCGAGGTCAGAGGGCAATATGTAAATATAGCACTACTCCGTAGCTCATAGAACCTAGGTTCTCTACAGAACCAGGAGGTCTTGATGGTCTGGTCTTGGGCAGGGATGATAAAGCCCTCTGTTTCAGATTTCAGCCCAGCTGTTTTGAGCCATTGGTTGGTCATATGTTGGTCTGCATCTTTCTCACCTACTCTTTTTGGGTATTGCCCGTGCATTTGTTTCCCTTCCCATTTTCGGTTAATTTGTTCTTGGGCATGACACTTTGCTTTTTATTTGACTTTTCGGGCGTGGATGATTGGAGCTTCATTTTCAGGTTGCGGTGTTTCAGGGAGGTTGAGCTCTCTTCTGAACATTGCCGCTTGGTTAGCTACAGAGTACTTTTTGTTTTGTTTTTCATGCTCTCTAGCAATTATGAGAAGGGGGTAATTTTTAGTGTTAAGGTAAGTTTCTAGGCCAATTGTTGTTGTTTTGTAAGCAGTTTCCAGTTGGATTAGACCCCTGCCACCCTCGTTTCTGGGGAGGTACAATCTATCCACATCTGATTTTGGGTGGTGCATCCTCTCTAAGGTGAGTATTTTTTTTTCTATCTATTTTCCTGATCTCTTCTAGTTTCCAATCGACAATGTTGAAGTTTTAAGTTATGACTGGTGTAGCCAGGGTGTTGATGGCTTCCATTCAGTTGGATGCATTGAGTTCAAATTTTGTTACCATTCGTATTCTTCGGCGGTACTCCTTTCTGATCTTTTCTTTAATTTTGGCATGTTGTATCCCGTCCCCTTCATACACTCCCAGGTATTTGTATGTGCCTTCTTGTTCTAGGTCTTGGATGGTGGTGTCTAGGTCAATTTGGATGTTTTTGGTGGTGGTAAGTTTTCCTTTTTTGAATGTAGCTTTGGCACATTTGTCTAGTCCGAACTCCATTTTGATGTCGTCACTAAAGCCTTTTACGATGGTCAAAAGGCCAGTTTGTTCTTGGTCATTCTTGGTAAAGGTTTTCAGGTCATCCATGTAGACTAGATGGTTAATAGTGCATGAACCTGTAGTATAATTATTATTATTATTATTTCTTTTGAGTTTCCTGTTTTACATCCTGTAGAACCGGGTCCAAACTATGGACCTGAGGCACTATAGGGCAGATGTCACTTGATTGACAGGATTCGTCATAATATATGGGCTGTTCTGAGTAGGGTGATCTTCTGGACTGCGTGGATGTTGATTTTGCCTGGGATACGGTTGGTGTACTTTTCCATTTCCTTCTTCATGAGTCCTAGAGTTCCAGTGACCACTGGTGTTGTTTCGGTCTTCATACCCCATATCCTGTTGATTTCAATCTCCAGGTCTTTTTACTTGGTCAGCTTCTCTGTGACTTTAACTGAGGTGTTTTTTTTTTGGATGGTATTGCCATGTTGATGAGCATGCACCTCTTTTCCTTCGTGTCTTTGATAATGAGCATTATTATTATCATTATTATTATTATGTCATCATCTTTATCTGATGCCTTTCCATGCCAGTCCTGAAAAGTTGAGTCGTGTCAAGATGGGATGAAAAGATGGTTGGAAGCAACAGGACTCGGGATAGAGAAGTCTCTAAATGTCCTCCTGAACTGAGCTTTCAGGGTATGGCACACAACTGGGTCTTATATTGATTTAGTCAGAATAAAAAAATAACAATTATGCTTAAAACGGTGACTTTAAGTATTTCAATTACATCAAAATTTTCAATGTAATTGTATTACATAAAATCAATGTAAAGGATCACATTACATGGGAAGTTTTTCTATCATGTTGCGTCAATGTGAATAAATCAAATAACTTAAGATTTGACTAAATGTATTAAACTACAGTTATGCAAACTTCTACATAAACAATGTGTTCATTCATGTAGCCTATTATACATAAAGGTAATGAGACATTTCCAATGATGTATTAGACTACATTGTTTCATTTGTATTTGTATTCGGTTTAGATCGTTTTGCCCCCACCCACACTACAATGCAGACCCTTTTGCTCTTACTCTCCACTTTGCTCTTTGATTTTCCAAGTTTTCCTACTTTTTTTGTTACTTTTTGCTACTTCTCCATGAGCGGTACTCAACTCTTACAACTAGATTATTTGTAAAAGTGACCACGGTTTTCACAGAATTTTTAAATTTATCTCTTTGAATAGAAGAAACTGTCTGTCCATGGCTCTAAGGTTAAAACACAATGAGTCCTGCAGCCCTTGGGAACTAGACTGGCTTTTCTTTGTGGAGATTGTTTTCACTTCTGGTCAGCGAATGTGAGGAGTTTATGTGGATAAATTGACATTTGAGGCACTGGAATATATTAACTAGACTGAGGCTTAGATTCTACCTACAAATGAAATAAAAACACGGTCAAAATGTGGCTAGCATTTTTGCACAAAACTATGGATTACTAATGTAGACTTTATCAATGCCATCAGATGTACTCACCTACATTGAGAGGTTATCCATACAAGATGAAAACTACTTTGTTGATGTGGCCCTGTGCTGTTATGCCTAAAGTAATGGAAAAATATTAAGTTCAAGTTCAGCTTTATGGTCAAATACAATGAAATTGTTGTTCTTTGGCTCTGTCTTAAAACAAGGGACACAAGGACAAAGAACACAAGGACATGCCACCCCCCCCAAAAAAAAGATATTCACAAATATATCAAAAAGTATCTTGTTACAAATTACAAATACTTGCTCGTCAAATGTATCAAAATAAAATACAAAATATTGGTATGAGAAAATGCATTTAATTAAAATACAAGTAATTTGTCATTTGAAAATACAAAAATACATTCTATACAAACTGATATCATGTTTTAGGCATTTAGTAGCCTCAATATGGATCAGATTTTAACTCCCCTACATTGTAAATATAAGTTCTGCTAATTTCCCCACATCATAGATTTGAAGTGGCCAATCAGGATATCTTGGAGGTGGGAGGATGTGAATTCAGGGGTGCATGCTGGGTGGTTTCTGTCAGTCAGAATGAACAGCCAATTGAAATGCAACTGGGGGAACTGAACAGTTAGGCCACAGTGATGCACTAGTTCTTTCAGAAGACAACAAGATTGGGCATATAGCAGATGCCTTTTTCAAGAAATGTATAAATGCAGTGGAAAAATATATAGTCTTCACTGTGCAGCCTGACACGCTGTGTGGTCCTGCCGCTTTGGAGATATTGATTCTCCTTAGACTGAATTTCACCTGATGGTGCTGTAGGACGAGCGCATGCTCCTCCTTGGGCAGGGTCATTTAGGCCCCGACTCCACTGTTCTGCGTTTCAAAGCATGCAAAGACCTGGTTAAGTGTGTGGGGGAGTGCGCTGTCATGGGTGATGTGTGGGGTGCTGCATTTGTAATCTGTTATGTTTTAATACTTCTCCACATGCTCCGGGGGTGGTTGTTGTGTGTGAAGTTCCCCTCAATGTGCTGCTTGTACCTGCGTTTAGCCTCTCTAATGCCCTTTTTCAAGTCCCTGCGAGCATTTTTGTAGGTCAGCATGTTACCTGTCCTGAAGGCAGCATCTTGAGCCCTGAGCAGAGACCGCACATTCCTTTCCAGCCATGGCTTCTGGTTCAGAAATACCTTGATGGTTTTGGTGGTTAGTACTGTCTCAGTACAGAAGTGAATGTAGGCCAAGATAGCTGAAGGGTATTCCTCTAAGTCTGCTCCCTGTGCAAACACTTCCCAGTTTGTGCTTCCAAAGCAGTCCTGCAGTCATGAGGTGGCTTCCTCACTCCAAACGTGGAGAATTTGAACAGCTGGTTTTTTTTTGCAGATTAGAGATTTATAGGATGGAGTCACTACCAGTGAGATGTGGTTTGATAAGCCGAGGTGTGGCGATGGTATGGCTTTGTATGCTCCCGGGATGTTGGTGTAAACTTGGTCCAGAATATTTTTGTCTCTGGTTGGGAAGTTGATATTCTTGTAGAGTTTGGGCAGCACTGTCTTTAGTTCTGAGTGGTTAAAGTCTCCTGCCACAATCACAGTTCCCTCTGGATGTGCATTCAGCGGGTTGTTGATAGTGCTGTGCAGTTCCTCCAGTACTATCGTAGCATTAGCATGTGGTGGTATGTAAACAGATGTGCTTAAGATGGCAGAAAATTCCCTCGACATATAAAATGGCCTGCATTTCACAGCCAGGTATTCTGAGGCTCTATAAAAAGGCTTGCCTGAAAGATGGGTTTTTAGAAGCTGCTTAAAACAGTCCAAAGATTCAGTAAATCTAATGGATTGGGGAAGATTATTCCAGAGGCTTGGGGCTAAAACTGCAAAGGTGCGGTCACCTTTTGTTTTGCAGTTGGAGTGGGGGATGGATAAAAGACTGACGCTTGAGAATCGGAGTGGTTGGGAAGTGGAATGAGGAATGAGAAGATCAGAAATGTAACTAAGGGAAAGATCATGCAGTGATTTAAATGTAACCAATAAATTCTTGTAGATTATTCTGAATTTTATGAGAAGCTAATGGAGGGATGCAAGAATAGGGGTAATATGGGACCTACAGCTAGTTCTAGTTAGTAGTGTAGCAGCTGCATTCTGAACCAACTGTAGATGATTTAAAGTAGATTGGTTGAGGCCAGAGTAGAGAGAGTTACAGCAATCTAGACAGGGAAAAATTAAAGTAAATTCAAGCCAATTTTATTTGTATAGCCCAATATCAAAAATTACAAATTTGCTTCAAGGGACTTTACAGCAAGACAACATCCTGTCCTTAGACCCTTGCATCGAATAAGGAACAATTATCTAAATAAAAAAAAAACTTTAACAGGGAGAAAAAATAGGAAGAAACCTCAGGGAGAGCAACAGAGGAGGGATCGCTCTCCCAAGACGGACAACATGCAACGGATGTTGTGTTTACACAATTTACAGAATACAACATTGAAAGAGGATAAGAGAATTATAAAATTTATGAAGAATATGATGCACAGGATGCCAAGCAGTTTCCAGACGCCACCGGAACAGCCCAGGACCCAAACCACACGACCAGCATCACCATGAAAAAAAGAAGAGAAAAGTGATTTAATATTTCGATATCCTTAAAAGATAAAATATTTCAGATGTTTGCTATATTTTTTAGCTGAAAAAAGAAAACAAGATTGGACAAGCTGAGTAACATGGTGATCAAAAGACATTCTGGTCAAAGATGATACCAAGATTTTTAGCGGTAGATTTGATGTGTGAATGAAGTGGACCAATAAACTAATCAACTGCAGTGGCAAAGTTCTCAGGACCAATTAAGAGAACTTCAGTTTTGTTGGGGTTTAGATGGAGGAAATTAAGGGACATCCAGTTTTTGGTGGCAGTTGATTCAGGTAATTGTGTTTGGCAGAGAAATATAGATGTGAGTGTCATCGGCATAACAGTGGTATGACATGTCTTGAAAGTGACTAAACAAATGACCCAGAGGAAGCGTGTATAAAGAGAAGAGGTTTGGCTAAAGAACAGACTGAGGGACTCCACACAGTATGGGAGCTGACGAGGATCCAAGATTGTTAATACAAACATTAAAATATCTATTAGTCAGATAGTACGCTGTACTAGAAATGTCAACCCCATTCTCCAACCTATCAAGTAAGATGGCATGATCGATGGTATCAAAAGTAGCAGTTAAATCTAGGAGAATAAGAATATTCACCTTTATCAGCATGCATAAGAATGTCATTAGACACTCTTAGTAATGCAATCTCAGTACTATGCTTGTGACAAAAGCCAGACTAAAATTTACTGAAAATGTTATGACCCTCAGTCAGCTGCAGGATTTGGTTCACAACAATTTTTTCAAGGATTTGGGATAATAAAAAAAAGGAAGTTTGGAAATTGGTCTATAATTCTCTACCCTTGCTGGATCAAGAGAGGTTTTTTTGTTTTTTTTTTTAGGAGGGGCTGAACACAGGCAATTTTAAAGTAGTCAGGTACAGACCCAGATGTGAGGGAGCAGCTGATGATAGACAGCAGACTGGGACCTAAGCCAGGGATGATGGATTTAAAAAAAAAATGTTGGGACTATATCACAGGGACTGGAGGAGGGACGCATAAGGGCTACAGTATTAACAAGGACCTGTTGAGAAATGGGAGCAAATTCCGACATTAAAATCAGACAGCTGAAATGGGCAGGGAGGGGGGACAGTGGGAGTAAAATTGGACCTTAGACCATCAATCTTGTCAACAAAGAAAGACAAGAAATGTTCACAGTCATTAGCATAACAGGCGGAAATGGTAGGAAGAGAGGGATTTACAAGCTGATTGATAGTACTAAACAGAAATCTAGGGTTATGTTGATTACTCTCAATCAAGTCAGAGTAGTAAGCAGCTCTCGAATCTTTAATAGTTTGATTCAATTTCAATAATAACTCCTTCATATAGGGTTGATGCACTTCAAGAGTAGATTTTTTTTTCCATCTGCATTCGGCCTTCCTATATTCTCTTCTTTTTTAATGGATGTTTTCATTGATCCAAGGGGTTGTGTTAATAATTGGGACAGCCCTGAAAGTATATGGAGCCGAAAAATCAAGAGCAGATGTGCACAAATCATTAAACCACCTAACTTGGTCATTAATATTGGCGAAGTGAGGAGGGCAGCTGGCCAGACTGGAAAAGTAACTAGAAAATATGGCTGCTGACTGCTTATTAAAGATGCAAGAGTTAATTATATGTTTCTGGGGTATTGTAGTAGGTGGTAAAGAAGCATCAAAGGTAATACATTTATGGTCAGAGACACAATCAATCTTATTCAGAAAATTAAGAAACATGTTCAGGGTGAAAACTAAATCACGGGTGTGCCCACGGTTACGTGTGGGGCCAGTGACATACTGCACAAGATTAAAAGATTTAGAAATGTTTAAAAAAAATAAATGAAAACTTATTTAAAAGGATTAATACAAATGTTAAAATCGCCAACTATAATGGCCGTATCAAATTTAAGAACGAGAGGATAATATGATAATTCATTGAGAAAACCCGTAGATATATTGGGGGGGAGGGTCGATAAATGATTATATAGAAAATTGGGTTGTCACACGCAATTTAAAAAATTAAGATTTCAAAACTATTAAAAGAACCAAAAGTAAAAGGAATACAAGTGCAATGGTTCTTAAAAGCAGCTACTACACTCCCAACAGGACTTGTTAACCTGGTTGCATTCGGAAAATTATAGCTGGGTGGGCAGAGTTCCAATGGAGGGGAGCACTTCCCAGGTTTAAGCCAGGTCTCAGTAAGAAACAGAAAGTCAAAGTTGAGGGAAGTAATTAAATCATTGAAAATGGAAGATTTATTTGACATGGGCCTGGCATTTAAAACAGCGAAAAAAATTGAAATAAGGGGCTTGGTTGGACTGGAATCACTACAGCAGACTGCAATCAAATTATCTGGCCTGACAGTTGAAGACATAATGCAAAGGGTAGTGGGTATTAAATCATGGCCTAATCCTAACAGGAATATTGTAAGAGCCATGGGATGAGAGAACTCCCCTTTAGAAGCGCTGGATTACACAGGGCAACAGGTGATAATGAACCAGGGATATCATGTTTTATGTAACAAAGGTTTTGTTGTTGTTTTTTACATCTATACCTGTAGAATTGTAATTACAAGTCACCTAAGTTAAGACAACAAATAACGTCAGGGTGATGATACACTGGGCAACTTTTTGGCCAATATGATAGGGCAATATGTTTGCAACAGGAATCTTAGTGAGATGTGGGAAAACGCACTATAGAATTTATCTGGGTAACAAGCAGTTGCCGTGCAATTAGTACAAATGTGTTGTGAAAACCGATTGTCCATCGTTGCCATGTATCACTCCATTGGTGTATTACTTTGTTTGCCTAAACATAGCATACTCACTCAGTGGTCATCTGCTGGCCCTGCTGGTCTTGGTTGTCTTTTCCAGTTTATCTTCAGGATCTTTAAGAAATTATCCAGAACATCACTGTCAATGTGAGGGATAAAAAAAAATCATGCATAGTAATGCACACACAGGCTGTCTCGGGGTTGGCGTTGGCAACAGCATCCAACAAAAACTGCCCACGCTGAAATTCATTGCAGCAGAATATTTCAGTTTCTGTTGGCATCAGAGGGAAATTTGAGCAACAGCACCACCAGTCACGGTTTGCTCTCGGCAGCTGAGGTTCTGAATGGTCGCCACCAGCCATATCCTCTTGCTCAGCAAATGCAGCAGCAGCCTTGACCTCTCTCTGCTGCATTTCTTCGGTCATATACTCTGGCTCGAATAAATACAGTTGAATATCTGGGTCAGCCAAAACACTATAAAACATATCCTCGTCCATAAGATATTCTGCGCTAATATTTTGGGATGCCATTTTCACTGTTGGAGATGTAGCTCATTTGCAATAAAAGCAAAAAGAACAAGGAAGTTGTTTTTGAGTGGCATCTAGAAAATGTCCCCGGAGGCACAGACTAGAAATCCAAGCTGAACTTGCCCATAGTTCTTCCATGTCACCAACTATGTCACTGGTGCATCAAATGATGACACTGGTGCCGGAAGAAGAACAGATTTTGCAACTACGTTACAGAGACACAGAGACACAGAGAACACTGGCAACATGTTTCACTTTATATTCTGAATTCGGATAGATAAAGATAAGGTTGAAAATCGGCGAAGTGGTCCTTTAAGGATGGGTTGAGTGTTCTGTTCGAATTCTCAATCTTTTCCAGTTCAGGGACAGTATTCATTAAGCCTCTCAGGGTAGCAGTAAGAGCAGACTAATCAGTGATTATGACCAAGTCCCCTTGACCATCTAGTCACCATGGTCAGAGAAGGAAGAACTGACATATTCTGAGACACTTGGTACACAGTTGTTCCAAGTTCCGTGTTGTTGTCTGTCTACTTGTTAAAAGATGAGGATTGTGAGGTCACTGGGGTATAGTTAACTCTGAGTGTAAATCCTTGATTCTTGAGTGCCACCCATCATGCCATGTTATTCATAATCAGATCTCCCAAGATTAAAAATCCCTCTATTACAGTATTAGCAAATCACATTATTGTATTTATTGTATCAATGTCATTGCCAAACTTACCCCAGCGACCTGACTAGACTGTTACCCAAATCAGTGGAATCTGGTTGGACCACCACTTAAGTAGATATACTGAATGAATATAATTTTGCTTTGTTTTCATTGTTTTGAGCAGTCATGCTTAATATGTCACACACTTTGACTGTCTAGTTAGTTGTTTTTTTTGTGTGTTTTTTATTTTATTTTGTCATTGTTGAGATAGTATGTTGTTTATCTTTTGTTTTTATCGGCCTGGCCAATAAACAAAATGGTCATCACCAAACCAAGACTCTACCAGCTCATGGAAGGAGGAATCAGGTGAGGTAGTGAGCTGCTATTACTGTAATTACTGCATCATACAGGATTATACAATCTACAGGGTCATAGGCAGTATGGAAAATGTTATTACTACAGCACATGCTGCACTCACACTTATCGCATCAAAGTTGCAACTCTGCAAGCCAGTGATGGGCAGCTGATGGAAAGCCAAAGTGACATTTTGCATGTGAAAGTATTTAGAATCTACATAGTTCTTAACTATATCTAAACCATCCCCATTGGCAGTACAAAAACCAAGTCATATGGTGAGGCACCAAGCCAAGGTGCATCAGGGTGGAAGACGAGACTGCAGCCAGGACGTATAGTTGACATTCTTCATCCAGCATTACCCCCATAAAGGCAGTAGTGGGTTTTGAGGGTGGAACTTGGTGTATCATGACCTACATTATGGGCAGCATGGTAGCCTGTAGATGTTACAACAGTGGCCTTCTCATCACTGGTGCCCATGCTTGCTACTAGTGAAACGAAATGTCTACTACAGACTGTTGTGGTCCTCTTAATTACCAAATTCTCACATCTCACATGTAATTCCATATTTTTCTTGAGGTTTCATCCTTTGGGAAGTGGTGGAAACTTACAGTGGAGCAGAACATGTGACATTTGACGTAAAGCCTATAGCATGTAAGCACAACTAGTTAGCCAAACCCATAATGATGAGAATTTATAAAGACATTGTGTCCACATAAGCAATATTCCTTGTGCAAAGACATTCAAACATTCCTTACGTCATAGTTTCTATAAAAGTGTAAACTCTAACTTGTAACATTAACATATAGCACAACGGCGCTAACCAAAGATAACAGATAATAAATCTTCCCAATTTCCAGCCACTAATATTAAAGTTACCACTCAACCCTAGCAGGAGATTGCCATGTATTATTGTGCTGGGTTGCCAGGAAAGTCATGGTGTCCTCTACTGATGCAAAGTGCTTCCTCCTTTGGTTGTGATCTTTGGTTGTGATTCATAGTCTCGCTGGGTACAGGAGTGATGGTTTGAAACCCAGTTGATAGAACACAAAATTACCTCCCGGTACGCCGTGCATTGTTCAATGACTTCGGGGCAGTAGACTTCGAAAGTCGCCACTGGTTTACCCCAGTAGAACAGCTCACCTCTCCTCCTCCAGGCCTTCAATTGCGTCCTTCATCTTGTAATGGTGGATACGTATGATTACCGCTCTTGGCCTAGTGCTGGGGCCTGGCTTGGCAGTTAGGGCTCTGTGGGTACGATCGAGCTCCAGAGGCAAAGCAAGGACCCCATTGCCGAGGAGCTCCACCAGCAGTTTGGAAAAGAAGGACGTGAGTTGTGCACCTACAATTGACTCAGGTAGGCCAATTATTCTTAGGGTATGGTCACAAACAGGGATGTGATTGCGCCTTAAGAAAAAAAAAACCTGAAATTTTTCGAAACGATTTTCTTTCTTTTTTCATTGAAATAAACACTCATTTGAATGAATAAACACATGTTATTTGTATAAATTACTCTGTTCACAGGGAAGAGGAAGGTGGGAGAGGGGTTGGAGAGGGCAGGACAATCCTTATCTTTTCTTTTTTGCAACCAGGTCATGCAACACCTGTAACCGCCTCCTCTGGAAGTCTTGCCTACTGCGAAGGACTGCAGTTAGAATGGATTATTTTGCTTTTCTTTTGCTCTCGGGTGGATTTTGAGAATGAAGGTGGCGACATTTCATTAAGTTTAATGTCTGTCTCCCAACTCACTGCCAGCTAGGCACTATCTCGCTTGTGGGGCAGTTTGTAGTTTTCATGGGCAATGTCATAAAATACCAGCTGGTTAGACACAGCAACAATTAAAGTCTCCTCTAACTTGGCTCACTAATAAAATTACAGCAAATTACAGCCAAGTGGGGTCAACAGCACACAGTTCTTTGCTACTGGTTGAAGTTGCAGATTTGCCTTCAAAGTTCACCAAAGTTGAAATCGAAGATTCAAAATTCCTTCACCACTGGAAGCAAATGTTTTATTTGCCACTTGCTCACATATAAAATGGAAGTTAGTGGGAGGCGAATATTTGCCAGTGTTGTGACTAACAAACAGAAACATAAGCACAGGTACACACACACGCACATGTGCATGCACACACACATGCACACTTATGATTTACATACTTATTCAGGTACACAAGTATACATGCAGAGGGGCACTTTTTAAAGAAAAAAAATCACCCAATATACTATATTGAGCCTCCAACTGCTGAATTACTACAAGCAAACAGCAAGGACACAATCCCTATCATAAATCCTACAAGACATGTATTGGCATGAAAAAAAAAAGATTGAACTTACAGTGTTGGACATCAAAGGAGCAGGGAGAGGTAAACAATCATTTTCTAACTAAGAAGCCAATAGCTGTATTTTGGATCTCCTGGATTGCCAACTTGCCATGGTGGAGAAGCTTGTGTGTACCAATGATCCCAAGAGATATGCTGTCCAGAGCTTGGCTCCTTGTAGGGTCACTCAAGGTGGATTGGTCAAGGGGGAGGTTCCAGACGAAGCACAATCCAATAAAGACCTGAACGTTGGAACTGCTGGAAGATGTCTCCAGGTCACAGTGGCAGTGAAGGCAGATGAAGGCTGCAACAGAGGGTGGTCCCCAATTGTCTTGGTTTTCCATGCCATTGGACTCTAGCCACCCCCTGCCAAGGACCGTGTGGTGGCTGCAGGCACATCAGACACTCGCAAAAAGCTGTCACGCGCAGGCATCCTCCCATTATGCGGCTCCAAGATAAGCCTCTTCACCCACTTGAGGACCCAGAGGGAGGACGGTCATATTTGACTCCGAGTGGCCGCCGATGATTTGGGAAGGAGGATCAGTCCAAAAATACACATTCAAGAAATATCTTAAGATGTGTTTTGTGTAGTATGTATGTCCACCTTTTTAAAAGACAAATTTTCATTGACATATTTTGGCATGAAGTGAAGGGAGAAAGTAACATCTTGTGTTTGCAGCTAAAATTACCTAAGCACACATCCAGCTTTTTATTTTGTTGTGCTAAATTTGATTTCCCCTTCTCCATCTAGATTGACTGCCATCTTAGAATGCTACTCATATTCATTTAGTTAGCATATTCATAAAGCACCTCTTGACTTTTATACAGCTGAGCCTAATTATAAAATGCATATTAAGAGAAAAAAATATTTGGCTCTTGACCAGTTCATTATAACAACATTTCTTCTACCTTCCTCTTATTCGCATCTCCAACGAGACCAAAACCAGAATTTTCCTTGAGGGCATGGAGATAAAGCACAGCTACAGCACACAGCAGAAAGTGTTACATCTGGAGTACATTGGGGGAAGTAATCTCAGAGAACCTCTCACCTAGAATTACTCTGAATTCATACAACAGGATTTCCTTAACTGTTTCTTTTCAGGAGATTTAACAATTTCCTTTTAAGCCTCAATCTAGATAATATTTTGAAGCTGCCAGGATGGCAACCTCTCTTCCTGAAGTCTGCACTTAAGTGATTAAGTAAAAATAAACCTGACCACCTCAGCAAAACTCAACCTGTTCTCATTCCAAGGGCGTCAAATACTGACACTTTGTCACGCCCATCGTCGTCTATACCGATGCATAAGCCACCCTTTAGCACCTGTATGAGCTGCACCGCGCTTTCAACTAACTTCAGTGTAAACCCAACCACAGCAATATTTGACGCTCAGAGCAATTGCTCCGGCCATCCATTCACTCCAGTATTAACCTGACCGCAGCGTTAAAAGATGCTTTGCCACCAAGAAGTATTTTCTTCACTGTCAATTGCCATTTTAAGGTTTTCTTTTAATGATATCCTCAACATTTCTCAACACAAAAACATGAAAGTGTGCTTGATAATGAAAATCCTTCATTCATACTGCTTGCTTTCATTTAATTGCACACAATCAGGTAGGATTCCAGATAAATGTAGTATGTTGCTTATAAAACAAGATGTAATTGCCCACATTGTGTTCCAGATGTTTATAAAAGGGTAGCCTGGAAATGGAAGGTCCTCAGCCAACGAGGTGATGGCAGCTAGTTATTATAATTTTTTTTTTTTTGCAATTTGTTGTTTTTATAGCCTGTGTGCTCTGTGACATCACCAGAGCCTGAGGGTCAAAAGGGCTTCAAAGCAGTATCCTGACAAAATCAGAAAAAGTTTAGTTATTGTGTTTATATCCCATACTAAACATTGTTGTTGTAGTTATTATGTTGGTATTTTAATTGGTTATTATTATTATTTCCATGTGAAAGCAATTAATATACAATTATTTGATTAATAGAATAGTGAGTAGAAGAAGAAAGCCTTTTTTTTTGTCAAGGGACAACAATGAAATTTGTTTTCCGCATTTAACCAGTCCTTATTGTATAGGAGCAGTCGGCAGCTGTGGTGCAGTGCCCGGGGACCAACTCCAGTTATTTTCCTTATTGCCTTGGTCAGGGGCACAGGCAGGGGTATTAACCCTAACATGCATGTCTTTTTGATGGTGGGAGGAAACTGAAGCATCTGGAGGAAACCCATGCAGACATGGGGAGAACATGCAAACTCCACAGAGAATGGACCTTGGATGGCCTGGGGTTCGAATCCAGGACTTTTTTGCTGTGAGGCAACAGTGCTTACCACTGGGCCACCTTGCCACCCAGAATAGAATTGGCATCTTTATTGTCCACTCACGTGGAAATTTGTCTCTGGCTTCAAAGACATACATAAACTTAAAAACTTCCTCTGCCATGAGTTGGAGTACATCCTGGTATGCCAACAGCCATACCAACTTGTACCCTGGTTCTACTGAATGACAGAAGCTAAGCAAGTGTGGGCTTGACTAGGAATTGGATGCATGAAAAGTACTTGGATAGGAAACCTCCCAGGAAAACCGAGTTGCTGCTGGAAGTGGTGTTGGTTAACCAGTAGGGGGAAGTCTTCCCTCTGGTCCTAATAAACAACAAAAATCCCAATGCCCCAGTACAGTGATGGGGACACTGTGCTTTAGGAGATGCCATCCTTCGGATGAGACGTTAAACCAAGGTCCTGACTCACTGTGGTCATTAAAGAACCCATGTCACTTATTGCAAAGAGTAAGGGGTCCCCCGGTGTCCTGGCAAAATTCTCAACCTGGCTCTCTCCATCTGGCCACCTAGTCACCCCCCAGTGTAATTCGCACAATGATTCCTCCCTCTCCACCTCAAGCAGATGTGCAGTGAGCTACACATTGGTGGTGGTTGAGGTGAGTTTCCCCCCTTCGCTGTGAAGTGTTTTGGGTGTCAAGATAAAGTGCTATATAAATGTAATCTATTAAATGTAATCCATTATGAGATAAGGACAATAAAAAGGTGGACCTGTAATAATAAATGGTTGGGATGAAAGTGCTAAATAATGATTTCTATCTAAGAAATGTTTTTGTTTTTGTTTTTTATTATTCAGCACTTTCATACCAACCGTATATTATCACAGGCCCACCTATTTATTATTGTGTATTGTAAAGGTTTTGCTTAAATCATGATTTATGAAGAAATGTCATTGTATAACAATAAAAAAGAAAAATTCTCAAAATGAGGCCCCTGGTGTATTACAGATAGATACACAGATACATATAATTGACCAATATGCTTTACATATGCAGGACCTCTCCGGTCTCAGACAAGATTATTAAATTTCATAGTAGTTATTATGGGGATCATAACTGGATGTACCATCTCAGTGACACTCTTCACCCTTGCCATGAATATGGTCGTCGAGGCAACTGAAACTGAGTGCAGTGGTCCTCTGTCCGAGTCTGGTGTTCGGCAACCCCCCATCACAGCCTTTATGGATGACCACACTGTCACCACATCATCTGTGCCTGGTAGTAGGTGGATTCTTCAGGTCTCGGAGAAGCTCATCTCCTGGGCAAGGATGAGTTTTAAAGCAGTGAAATCCAGTCATGGTGTTGAAGAAAGGGAAATGGTGGACCAGTTTCGCTTCTTTCTGGATGGCATTGCAATCCCATGCTTTAACGAGAAACCAGTCAAGAGCTTAGGCAAGGTCTTTGACTGTAGCCTTAGAGATACAGCGGCAAGCCAAGAAACCATCAAGGAGCTTGAGAATTGGCTCACCACAGTAGACAAGTCTAGCCTACCTGGCAGGTTCAAAGCTTGGATCTAACAACATGGCATTTTACCCCGAGTTCTCTGGCCAATGCTGGTTTACGAGGTTACCCTGTCAACAGTGGAGACCTTGGAGAGGAATATCAGCAGATACCTCCAAAGATGGCTGGGTCTGCCACACAGCCTTGGTAGTGTAGCACTGTATGGGAGGAGCAACAAACTCCAGCTCCCTCTCAGCAGCCTTAATGAGGAGTTCACGGTTTCTCACACAAGAGAGGCACTGCTCTACCAGGACTCCAAGGACTCTAGAGTGGCATCAGCAGGCATTGTGGTGCGGACAGGCAGGAAGTGGAGAACCCAGGCTGAGACAAAGGGCTTTGGTGGGCACAGTGGCAACTGGATGGGCAGGACTGGGAGCCATCCCACAACCTCGCTATGATAAGGCCCATGGCAAGGACAAATGCCATCTAGTCATGGAGGAGATGTGGAAAGGTGTCTAGGAGGAAAGGACCAGCAGAATGGTGGGCCTGCAGCAGCAGGGCTCATGGACAAGGTGGGAGGGTACACTGGAGAGGAAGATATCCTGGGCAGATATCTGGCAGGCAGAACCACAGTGGATCATGTTCATGGTACAACCTGCTAGCCCAGCAAATCTCCTTCTCTGGGGCAAGATTGATTCTCCATCATGTCCTCTGTGCCCTGGGAAAGGTTCACTCGAGTGCATCCTCAGCAGCTGCCCATCAGCCCTGGGGGAGGCCGTTACTGCTGGCAACATGACCAGGTGTTGAAGACAGTTGCAGAGGCCATCTCCTAAGCTGTGGCCAACAACAAGCAAGTCTGTGGACAGAGGAACATTGCCTTTGTCAGGGCTGGTGAGCAGCCTCAGTCACAACCCAGAGTAGCAGCCAGTCTCCTCACCTTTGCGTCAGACTGGGAGCTGCAAGTCGACCGGGGGGGGGGGGGGGCAGCTCAGGTTCCCAGACCACATTACGACAACTTTGTTGAGGCCAGACATAGTGCTGTCATCAGCCTGTTCAAAACAGGTGCTCCTTGTAGAGCTAACAGGTCCCTGGGAGGACCGGATAGCAGAGGCAAATGAGCAGAAGCAGTCCAAGTACCAGGAGCTGGGGGATCAGTGCCAGAGTAGAGGCTGGAAGGCATGTTGTGAGCCCATTGAAGTGGAGGCTTTGCTGGCAGCTCACTGTGCAAGCTCTACACTCTACTTGGCATCAATGGGGCTGCTAAAAGGAAAGCCATCAAGTCTTCCATGGAGGCTGCAGAGAGGGCCTCCAGATGGCTTTGGATCAAAAGAAGTGATCTGTGGGCTAATGCTGCTGGGACACAAGCCAGGGCCTGATCAACCCTGGCTGGGTCACCTGAGTGAGGGTGTATGATGTTGAAAAACCCAAAACACCCAAGGACCTCAGGAAACATCACTGATGATGTGCCCCAGTGCATCCTAGGATGTCTTCAAATCAAATCATGTTTGTTGTTTTGTTTGTTTGTTTGTTTGTTTGTCTTTGTTTGGTCACCTTTACTACTACTATTTTCGGCTGCTCCCATTAGGGGTCGCCACAGCGGATCATCTGTTTCCATTTCTTCCTGTCTTCTGCGTCTTCCTCTGTCACACCAGCCACCTGCATGTCTTCCCTCACCACATCCATAAACCTCCTCTTTGGCCTTCCTCTTCTCCTCTTCCCTGGCAGCTCCATATTCAGCATCCTTCTCCCAATATACAGCATCTCTCCTCCACACATGTCCAAGCCATCTCAATCTTGCCTCTCTTGCTTTGTCTCCAAACCGTCCAACCTGAGCGGTCCCTCTAATATAATCGTTCCTAATCCTGTCCTTCTTCGTTACTCCCAGTGAAAATCTTAGCATCTTCAACTCTGCCACCTCCAGCTCCGCCTCCTGTCTTTTCGTCAGTGCCACTGTCTCCAAACCATATAACATAGCTGGTCTCACAACCATCTTGTAAACTTTCCCTTTAACTCTTGCTGATACCCTTCTGTCGCAAATCACTCCTGACACACTTCTCCACCCACTCCAACCTGCCTGCACTCTCTTTTTCACCTCTACTGCACTCCCCATTACTTTGGACAGTTGACCCCAAGTATTTAAACTCAAATGCCTTTGTCACCTCCACTCCTTGCATCCTGACCATTCCACTGTCCTCTCTCTCATTCACGCATAGGTATTCCGTCTTGCTCCTACTGACTTTCATTCCTCTTCTCTCCAGTGCATACCTCCACCTCTCTTAGCACACTCTCCTCGCTTGTCAGCACATTTCCATCTCTATCCTTGATCGCCCTAACTTGCTGCACATCCTTTGCAGCTTGGTCCCTCTGTCTACCCAATCGGTACAAGTCCTTTTCTCCTTCCTTAGTGTCTAATCTGTCATACAACTCACCATACGCCTTTTCCTTTGCCTTTGCCACCTCTCTCTTTGCTTTACGCTGCATCTCCTTGTACTCCTGTCTACTTTCTTCATCTCTCTTACTATCCCACTTCTTCTTTGCCAACCTTTTCCTCTGTATAATTTGCTGTACTTCCTCATTCCACCACCAAGTCTCCTTGTCTTCCTTCCTCTGTCCTGATGACACACCAAGTACCTTCCTAGCTGTCTCCCTCACTATTTCTGCAGTGGTTTTCCAGCCATCTGGCAACTCTTCACTACCACCCAGTGCCTGTCTTAGCTCCTGCCTGAACTCCACACAACAGTCTTCCTTCTTCAACTTCCACCATTTGATGTGGCAGAAGCTTTTGCATAACGGGTGCAGTAGGGTTATGTCATCAACTAACACATCAACTCTACTCACATGTAAAGAACCCACATATAGACTACAAGAATGATAGAATGTGAAATGTATTACTCATTCCTGTGCATAGCCACCACACACGTCCCCCCAGAATTCACAAAAACTATCATTGTTAGCTTGGCTGGAGCTCGGATGATTCTCCCAGCCCGGGTTCTGAGTACCCTGGCAGTCGCCGGAGGGGGCATTTACTCCTTGCACAGGGCGTTTGGTGGCCTCGGTGGCATGTTGATGTGGGGGTACAGCTAGCCTGATGGGCCGATCA
Source organism: Lampris incognitus (assembly GCF_029633865.1). Taxonomy (NCBI): domain Eukaryota; kingdom Metazoa; phylum Chordata; class Actinopteri; order Lampriformes; family Lampridae; genus Lampris; species Lampris incognitus. Next base: position 108,395,847 of record NC_079212.1, read on the forward strand.
AAATCCAAGTGAGGAGGTTTGAGCCAATCCATCAAGATGTGGTCAGGTTGGCCCCTGACATCGACTACAAAAGCCTATTGCCTGTTTCAAGACTTTGAAAGGTCTGTCCTAGGGTGGTTTGAGGAGGCTCTGGTGAACCGCACCAATGACAGTGCATAAGAGGCAGCTGGTGATGATGTTGCTCTTCCCCACCATATGTTGAATGTCTGTGGCGAATTAAGATGAAGGCCAGGTGCCGCTGCTGGTGAGCAGACCACAGCTCTGAGACCTTGGACGTGGTGAAAGCTATGTGACCTTGTTGAGGCAGTGGTAGCCACCCCATGGTCGGCACCCAACGTCAGACTTCAGCACCATGTGCAGGGGGGAGGCCCAGGGGTGGCTGTTTGATCGGTGGACAATAGCAAGCTGCTCTATGTTGTCAAACTCAGCCTTAGCAATGGCAAGCTTTGCAGGATTGAGGCAATGGGCCCGAGCATGGACAGGCGGGCCTGTTGTGGACATGTGATGCTCTACCCTATGTTTGGTCTTGTCCACAGAGAAGGTGACCATGGTAAGGTCAGGGAACTGCCTCAGCAAATGGTCGAACTCGCAGGCAGTTACAAGTGCGCTGGACAGTGTTGTTGTGAGGCAGCTACCAACTGTACCTGGGAGAGAGCCAAAGTTTGTCGCATCAATGAAGCAGCAGTTCTTAACGTCCACCAAAAGGTCCATGGCGCAGGTTTGCCTGTCTCTTGCCATAGTTTTGTATTGTTCTGCCGTTAGCAGTCTTGAACACAGGTCCGTTCTCTCCTGCTTTTATCTCGATGGTTGACAGGGGGAAACACTCACTTGAGCGCCCATGTCCACCAGGAAATGCAGGCTTTAAATGGTGTCTTTGATGAAGAGCAGACAGTCTGAGTGGGCAGTGCCTACCACTTTCACCAGGCGACTGTCCCTCACGTCTCTTGTGTCACTGAATTGCAAGGTGGTCGACACTTTTTTGGCCTTCGTACCAAATTGTGCATGATAAATGCCCAACCCGAAAGTAACTTGCTGAGCTGTGGTCATAGGACACATGCACACATGCAGCTCCTTGCATGGCAGAATGGAACTTGTCAGCATCTTTGGCCAGCTCACGGAAGTCTTTCATGGGTGTGCTCACCAGGGCAATGTGTTGGGGCAATTATTATAGGAACAGCTCCCCAAATATAAAACAGGGCTTATGGTTGCCCAACAGTGTCAACATGCAGTCCATTAACTCTGAAGGCTTAAACTCATTGAGACCAGGCAGAGAAAGCAGTTGCCTCACATGCTCGGATTCTGTCAGGCCAAGCGTCTCCAAGAGATAATTTTTTCAAAGTAATATATTTGTCATGTCTTGGAGGATCTTCTATTAAGCTCACTAACCTAGCAGTGGTGGAACTGCTGAGTGATGCGATGACGTAATAGTACATCATGACATCTGCGCTGACATCTCTCAGTGCAAACTAGGCTTCAGCAAACCATGGTCCAGCTTCTTGCTCCCAAAGCTCCAGTAATTTCAGCAACACACCGTCTTTACCTAAACAAAGGGCTATTGTTTCATTACTGATGACAGGTTTTCCAAGTATCATCACTATGTATTATACAAAAATATTGTATAAACTGGACATCCCTGTCAATTAGATGTGACAATTTTCTTCTATTTATTTACAAAGCATTACTTAAAAAAACAAAAAAACAGAAAACCACTTCTTTAGCTTACCAGTCTTCTCCAATACCAAAATTCATCATACTGCACTCATGCTCAGGATTATTTTCTCTCTGGAGATTCCACAGTTAAGATCTATGTTTAGTTAATCTGCCTTTGGCTACTTTGTGCCATATATGTGGAACAAACGTCAGAATAATCTTGGACCCAGAAAAATCATGAAAACATCATGGTTTGCCTCACTCATTGCAGTGTTACCACAAGCTGTATGTGATTGCTTTAAATAGTACTCCTTCAATTACACCTATTCTTGTGTGTGTTTATTTATATACACTCTGTTTATGTATATACACACCCTACTGTATGGATCAGAATCCTGGACCACATACAGCAGGCACCTGAAGGCACTAGAGGCACATCATCAGAGGTGCCTCCGAATAATCCTCAAGATCACCTGGGAAGATAGACGCACCAACACCAACATCCTGGAGGAGGCTAACATTCCCGCTATCACTGCCACCATCACCCAACACCAGCTCAGATGGACTGGCCATGTCATCCGTATGCCTGACTCTCACCTTCCAAACCAAGTCCTATACTCCCAGCTTCTCACAGGACAACGTGCCCCGGGAGGTCAAAAGAAAAGGTATAAGGATAACATCCAAGCAAACATCAAAAAATGCCACATTGACCCTAAGACCTGGGAGGACACAACGACCAACAGGGCGACCTGGAGAAAACTTGTCCGGGAAGAAGCTGCACTATATAATAACAATCTCTGCCATGCTGCAGAAGACAAGCGCAGACTCAGAAAGGAGGGAGTTTCCACCAAAAAGGCCCAAACCAATCCCATGAGTACCACCGTCCACCCCTGCCCACACTGCACCAAAATATGCAGCTCCAGGATCGGCCTCTTTGCCCACCTGAAGACCCACAAGGACCAAGAAGGAGGACAGTCATACTCGACCCCGAGTGACCGTCAGTGATGATGATGACACTCGTACTTATTAAAGCTTTTTTGTTTTATCCTGTTGTGACCACTCCTGGAAATTAAGTTTGCTGTCAAAGAGCTTTCCATGTATAAATCACGGAAAGGTGAATCAGTTCATCTGGACACGTTTATTGAGAGAAATGTTTCATCACCCATCTAAGTGACCTCTTCAGTCTCAACTGACTGCAGACAGTTGCATAACGACCAAAACCAACGATCGGTTTCATATGCAAATTACTGTGAGCAATAACTAGAGTTACAATGGCCATGTTTGCTATTCACCGAGGATTGGGGAATAGTTGCAATCGCAGTATTGTAAGAGCGGGGGTCAAAAAGGCCATTTATGTGAAGAGGGAACGACCAACGACCCCCCCCCCCCGGGTTATGAGTACATCTGTCGTTATGTCACTGTATTGTTTATAAGGGTGGGGATACCTGCAGTCAGTTGAGACTGAAGAGAAGAGGTCAATTAGATGAGTGATGAAACGTTTCTCTCAATAAACGTTGTGTCCAGATGAACTGATTCAACTTTCTGTGATTATCCTCACCGGGATTATTGAGCACACATAGACACTTCCATGTATATAGTTTTTGAAAAGTTTTCTATTCTGTCTTTATTTTGACAACATAAACTAAACAAAAAGATGCTAAATAAATCTAAAGTAAACCTCTCACTAAACTTTTGTCTTTCAGTTCTAAAAGTGGAGGCAGCAAAGGCAAAACAAAAGCACATGAAAGAACAATGGGTAAATAGGACAGGCAACATCATTTGCTGATCCATTTTGGTCCATCCAGAATGTCCACTATCAAACTACCTGTCAAATCCTTCTGGAACTATCAAACCCACAAAGGTTCCCTTATTTCCCTGAAAACAAATAATTTACTCTCAGAAAATTATTAACTTTTGATTTCAAGTACATGGGACATGGAGAGGACAAAATGCAATGACTCTCTGATTGCTACAAGCCGTAGCCAAATATCGAATAGGGAAGAAATATAACTCACATAAATATTGATTACTTTTCTTGTACAGCAGAGGCCATGTCCTCCTAGAGGGGGGAAATTTATTCATGGAGATATATAGGATCAGTGCAGTTAAAGAAAAGAGAGCCTGCTGTGGAACTGAATCAATGGTCAGAGAGAGAGCGAGCGAGAGAGAGAGAATGGGTGAGGATGCTGATCATAGGCTATCCAATATAGACTGTAAATAATGGAAAAATCATTAATTCCGAATTTAGAAAGGCTAAAAAATTTTTTTTTTAAATCACTGTTCATTAGTGTTATTCATCAGTGCCTCACTCACTTAACTGATGGGGAATGGATTGCAGCTGACTGAATAGAAAAAAAAATGCCCAACTGCATGTTCACGTGTGTGTGTGTGTGTGTGAGAGAGAGAGAGAGAGAGAGAGAGAGCGAGAGACACCGTCCACACACACACACACACACCCCTGCACACACACACACACACACCCACACACCTTCACGCGTGCACGCACACGCACACACACACACAGGTTTCTTCCTTTTTTATTTTTTGCCCCCCTCTTTAAATTAACATTTACACTATTAAATGTATTGTTAAATTGGTTGGTTGATTGTTTTTAACAATACAGCAACGTTTGTTTGTTTTTTCCTTTTGTTTTCTATTATAAACTGTACTGTTTTGTACCACCTTGTGCTTTGGCAATACTGTGTAACAGAATATGGTCATGCCAATAAAGCCCTGTTGAATTGAATTGAGAGAAAGAGAGAGAGAGAGAGAGAGAGAGAGAGAGAGAGAGAGAGAGAGAGACTCCCAGCTGTTGGGGCCCGAGGAACAGATGGGTCCAGTCAGTGAGGATCCTTAAAGTTGTCACCAAAATCACATACACATACGCTCACAAAGGCAGTAAGAAACACACCAACACAAACACACACATAGTTGCGCGCGCACACACACACACACACACACACAGGTCTTACGAGCTGATGTTCAGCAGAAATTGCTAGCATTTAAACATAAAATAGCACCTACAACTGTGGTGTCACAATTTGTGAATCAGGAAAACAGATTATTTCAATATGGTACCATATTAATCAAAGATACAGATTAAAAATCCTTTGAAAATAACAAGGAAGATAGCTCACAGGAAAAATTAGTTCAAATATGTGAGTTCAAATATGCTAATAGACAGCTAATGTGTGATTTCTAACAGAAAACTAAGGATGATCAGATTAAAAAAAATCTGAGCAGTTTCATCTATTTGAGAAGCTAGTTAGCTCTATAAAGTCTTCTTCTTCTTCTTTCAGCTTGTTCCCTGTTTCCCAGGGTCCTCACAGCGGATTTGATAGTTTCCATCAGTACCCTGTGAAGGCACAGCACCGATGAGGGTTTTATCAATCCGCATAATGATTTGGCAAAATTTTACGTCGGATGACTAACCCTATGGACGGGGCCACAGGTAAAGCACTGGATGCCATCCCAGTATTCAGTTAGTTATCCTGTTAGCTGATAAAGTATGTGAGAGTAAATTGTTTTTATGTGATACACTTTCTCATTACATCCACTTCAGTTTTTTAGGTACTTACAATATGTGGCAAAACGGCTTGTTATTAATTAATGTTTTAACTAAGTTACCTGTTTTGTTTACTTACCATTGAAAAATAGATTTATCTATATGCTGCAAGCTAGGCAATTTTTACAGATTATCAATTACAATCTTAATTTTACAGTCAAATTGCTTCAGACGTATAAGCCTTTTTTTATGTTGCCTTTTGTTTTGATCAATGGTCCCATTATTATATCTGCAATTAATTCCATGCATCTGGTAATTAATGGATCCCGTATTATACAGCTAACACATTTAACTATTCCAAATCAGAATCAGAATCAGCTTTTCTGGCCAGGTGTGTCTATGCACACAACGAATTTGACTCTGGTACACAGCAGCTTCTAGTACTTGCAGACTCACACAAAAAAGAAAAAATAAACAACCAACAAGCAAAAAAGAAATAAAAAAAAACAAACAAACAAGAACTAAATGGAACGACAACAGGACATTGGAGGCAAGCATGTTTGCATAACAGATTTGTCGCTACTAGACAGAGTTTTGTTATTCCAACATAAAGATAAAAAAGACAGCACTGTGGTTAGTCTACTAGTCAAGAATTGAGCAATTAAGTTGGAGCCACAATTTATTCCTGTTTCAGCCTCTACTTTGAAGCAGGTTTACTGATTATTAATCCAATTTTTATGAAGGTCTCACTAAACTTGTGCCATCCAGCTATCTAACAAGCAAAACAATTGATTCAACAGCTCCACTTTATCTTCATGCATGTCTTCCACTATTCTCTTACCCTGTGAATCCTTTTTTTTTCTACAGTCCTGTCTAATAAACACTACGCCTCCATCCCAAAAAAATATAATAATTAGTCTAAAACACACATTGTGTTAAAGAAGTACAACAGGTTGGCATATAACTGGAATACAGTCCTGCAAAGGTGGTGTCAAGGAGATGCAGGAGATGGCATTCTCATCATTCATTCATTCATTTGGCCCATTGCGCCCGGGGCAGCATAGACCATCGACAGAGGTGGGTAGAGTAAACAAAAACGGTATACAAGTAAAAGTATAGTTTATAATTTACTCAAGTAGAAGTAAACGTACTCATAAAAATAACTACTTGAGTATGAGCAAAAAAAGTATTTCGTAAAAAAACTACTCAAGTGAGTAACTTCATTAGAAGTAATTCATTACATCAATGTGAAAGTGCAAAACAGTTAACAAATCAGTCCTTCAAAAAGAAAAATAGTAGTCAACCAGGTCCTCATTGACAATGTAAGACATACAGTAATTTTCTTTTTGGATTCCCCTCCCCCCTTTTTCTCCCCAATAGTTTGCGGCCAATTACCCCACTCTTCCAAGCTGTCCCAGTCACTGCTCCACCCCCTCTGCTGATCTGGGGAGGGCTGCGGACTATCACATGCCTCATCCGATACATGTGGTGTCGTCAGCCGCTTCTTTTCACTTGACAGTGAAGAGTTTCAACAGGGGGACATAGCGCGTGGGAGGATCATGCCAATCCCCCCGGTCCCCCCCCCCGAACAGGCACCCCGACCGACCAGTGGAGGCGCTAGTGCAGTGACCAAGACCCATACCCACATCCAGCTTCCCACCCGCAGACACGGCCAATTGTGTCTGTAGGGACACCCGACCAAGCCGTAGGTAACACGGGGATTCGAACTGCTGACCCCGTGTTGGTAGGCAACACGGTGTTTGCTGTGTTTGTCTGTGTCTGTCTTGCACTGTTTGGTGAAGCCACAGCCCTCATTTAATTTTTAACATGTGATTGCACATTGTTTTTAATGACAATAAATTGAATTGAATTGAGTAGACCACCACGCCACCCGGACACCCCACATACAGCAATTTTCTCATTATGCATGCTCAATAATCCAGGTAAGGATATCACAGAAAGTTGAATCAGTTCCATCTGGACACAATGTTTATTGAGAGAAAAATTTCATCACTCATCTGATTGGGATAACGTTTTATGTGGGCTTTGATTTTCATTGAGTTCCCGATGTTTCTGAGTGAGAGGAAAGCTATGCATGCCTTTTGGATCCTTGCCTAGATGTCTTTGTCAGATCCACCATGTGTGGTGACGATGCTCTCAAGGTAGGTGAAGAAACTGACATCCTCCAGTGGTTGGTCATTGAGGATGATAAGGGCTGCTAGACTTTGAGTATAAACAAAGTGGCCTTCTACCTTGGGTTATTTTTTTACCCATCCATATACTAACAAATCCTGCCTTGTGCTGCCTCCATTTGTTGTTTTTCTCTTTTTCACCCCTGTATCACGAAAACATGCAAATTGTTCAAGAATGGATTACAATAGCCATTACTTTCCCATCACAGCTCCTTAACCATTCAACCATTTCTTCCCTGTGACCCCCTGAGGAGGGTGGTCAATGGTGTTTCCTTTGTTACTCATATCAGCAGTGAAAGCCATTTGTCACAGCAAGTTCACCTTAGCAAAAACGTCAGGCCATAAATGATTGCCACCTTGATCCCAGCTTGCCACCAATCTCCAATGACCACTTTTCGAAAAACTGTCAGACAGATGGCCCACGGAAATCTATACATTTCAAATGAAACAATAATTGCTCCCTTAGATTAATATGTCTCACCTGTAGTAATACAGGAAGGCTTGATGTACCTGTCAAAGCTTTGTGGAAGAATAAAAGACAGAGGAAAACACAAGTACGAAATTATCCTTGACTGCAGCAAGGTGTACAAGCTGTGCTCAATTCCTTTTAAATCATTTTTCTGTAATAGCTGGAGAGCAAAATTCATTCTCATCCAGAGTGTTTACAACTCCAGGGTTCAGAAGCCTAATCTATGCAGTCTATTTCAGGTGGGTTTTATACATTCGTTCATTCAAGGAATTTAATTTGTCTTCTTTCACTTGCCACTTGAGTGCCTCACTTGTCATATACACTATTTTTTGCTCTTGTCTTTTTAAGGCAATCAGAATTAGAAAAAAAGATAACAATATTCTTAATTGGCAAAGTAGGTTACACATACAAGGATTCTGACATGGTGGATTGCATGCAGCCCAGTCTCACAGACATGTTCGTATATGTGACCGGTGTACTTTTTCGTTGCGTTGTGTAGGAAAGACAGGACAACTTCTCTCATGCATGGGATCTGTATTCTGTCGCATATAAACAAAACAGGACAGGTTTCAGAAAACGTCAGATCAGCTCCTACTGTAGCCTCTTTCTAAATGTCCAAAGCGGGAAAGAGAGCGTAGCTAGCAACACAATTTTTTTACAAAAAGAAATAAAACATACCTGTCGCATATAAACAAAACAGGACAGGTTTCAGAAAACGTCAGATCAGCTCCTACTGTAGCCTACACAAGAATTGGGACCCACATTAGACATAAGACACATTAGAAATGGATAAAATAAATTACAGGGGCAGACAAAATGAACACATACCTCTTTCTAAATGTCCAAAGCGGGAAAGAGGCAGAAGTCGGGGGGATATACGTTTTATAGCTACTAACAGGAAATGGCGTCATAACAGGGAGGGGCTACTAACAGGAAATGGTGTCACAACAAGGAGGGGCTACTATAAGCGTTTCCTGATGCTATAATAAAATAAAATAACAATGTTGGCAATGAAAATAATAATAATCATGTGGTGATACTTTGTGTAATTATATAACATTTTTTGGTTTTGACGTTTTTAACCATGTTACATATACACCGTATTTGCTTGTCCTAAAGTATGTTGATGCAGTTCCTCTAATGGATAAACAATTCTGGCTGCAAAAAGACTCCAGCTGAATGGAAGTCAATGGGAATTTTTCTCTAGAAATAAAAAAGTCAATTGTTATTTGTTTTCCAATAGAAAATAGGCTCTCGAGCTAATTCAAGTTCTTCTAAAATGTATTTTGGTGGAGATTCTGAAAATGAGTGTTCCATTAAGAGGATATAAAGGCTAAGATCGATATGTTTGGGGTCATGTTTTTCTTGATTGACAGGTCTCTCTCTGGAATGTCAGGTTGCTCATGGGTCTGACGAAAGGCCCATCTCAGCTCTACCCATGGTCCACCTCATGACCAAATTTAAATGTTCCGGCTCCAAAATCTGAAGAGATGGTGATAAGCGTACATGCAAACTCATGGCTTTAAAAAAGCTCTTCAGAAATCTACACAGATGCTATGTTTGTATTTATATACAGTCTATAGTTGATTGCCAATGTATCATTAAATACAAATGTAAATGAGGACATCCACTCAGATATACCCAATTTACACTCTTAACACCTGACCTCCAGATCCTTACCCTCCTTACCCACACCAAACTATGTCTAAACTTAACCACTGGAACCAGGGAAATACCAGAAGTAAACAAGTCACCATTACTGCAGTGGTGTCTCCCTGCAATATGTGCGCATTTGAATGCAAGCTGTCATAAGAAGTGTACAATTTTCTACTTTTACATTTACTTTCAAAGTAATGTTAATTTTGACAACAGTGTCTATTAGTTCGGGAAGAAACTGTTGAGTTCTCAGCTGCTCCTAGTGACAAACTTCCAACTTTGGAAATAACTGAATGTGAAATACACAAGCCTTTACATAGACTCCCTGGGTGTGCAGAGGACCAAGATGTTCCCTTGAAGTGGATAAAAAATATTAACAGAAAGGACTTTGTTCCCAATAACAGCAACATGGCAGGTTTTGCTTAGCAGTAGTCAATCTCAATTCATCTAGGTTTTAGGGTTACTCCCATGCTGCTGTCTCTGTTATCAGGCAGCAGCAGACACTGACCTACTGACTTACCACCGTAGTAATGGTGGTGATGCTAGATGGCAGAACACACAAATCGGTCACCGGATTTATCCATAACATCAGACTCTGTTGATGACCTCCTGGATGACTTCAATTTGAAAATTCAAAAAAGTTTCGTTTCGTTTATTTCGAACATGCTAAAATAACAAAATAAAATACACAGGCAGGAATACAAACAACTAGAAATAACAGTGAACATATTTTGCAAACTCTCTGTAACAACACAAGTAATTACTAGACCACGTTTGAAAAGGGCGTAGGATGAAGTAAGGAACTTTTCTGGTCCTACCCCTTTCTTATACTTAATCAATCAAATCAAAACAAAACTTTCAAGACAAAACAAAAGTGGGAAAAGAGAAAAGAAATGCCAATGCATAGAGATCAAAATAAACAAAACAGTACAAGTCAAACAAGGCACCTTACACATCATGTATCATGTCATTTTATTCCAGTCCACCTCTTTGCTCATCATCCTATATCTATTCAATATGTTGTTTAAGTGTTGTTTAAACTTACTTATTGATGTACACATCTTCATTTCTTTTGTACAGTTGTTCCATAGATTGACTCCGTTGATTGATATGCAATGAAATTTTGCATTTGTCCTCACTAGTCGTTTTTTGAATATACTGTAACATGCATGGATAAGTAGACACGTTGGTTCTTGACTAACGGGTCGGACCCTTTAGTCGACTGGTTAACGTTATCGCTTGCGGAGTGAGAAACACAGGTTTGCGTCCCGGCTGTGGCGATGGTCTCCCGGACTGCCACCCAAATTCGCTACAATACACATGATTCAGAATATTGAATATACATGATTTTGAATATACATGACTCTGAATATCATCAACAATACTGAAAGTGGTTCGTGCTGTTGCTTCACAGCAAGAAGGTCCTGGGTTCAAACCCCAGGCCGTCCCAGGTTGATTCTATGTGGAGTTTGCATGTTCTCCCCGTGTCTGCATGAGTTTCCTCTGGGTGCTCCAGTTCCCTCCCAGCATAAAAAATACATGCATGTTAGGGTTAATACTCCTTCGTGTGCCCCTGACCAAGGCAATGGAAAGAACTGGAGCCTATCCAAGTAGTCATTGGGCGGCAGGCGGGGAGACACCCTGGACAGGCCGCCAGACCATTAATGGACATGACCATTAAATAGTTTTATTCACAGAGGCCATCGAAACTCTAGTTAATGGTCACACCCTTATTTGCATATGAAATTGCTCGTTGGTTTCGGTCGTTATGCAACTGTACTGTACTGTATTGTAACGTACACGGATAAATAGGCTCGCTAGCCCTTGGCTAGCGGGTTAGACCCTTTAGTCGACTGGTTAACGTTGTCGCCCGCGATGCAAGAGATATGGGTTCGCGTCCCGGCTGTGGCGACGGTTCCCGGGCTGCCCCCGATTCGCTACATCGGTGTCAGAAGCGGGGTCCGGACGTGTACAGAAGCGTAAAATGTTCGGGATTGCGCGCGGACGCGCTTCCCGAAGGAGAGGGGTAGTATAACGTGCATGGATTAGTAGACAGCTTGTTTTATGGTCGTCCGTGGTGATTACTTAATGGCCATGTAAGAACCACGCCGTTGCTTGGACGCCGTCATGAGACCGTGATGGTTCTGCGTGGGGTTTACGTGTCGAGATGCAATTCCACTTCAGCTTGCATTCACCGACCGACAACCCGGTTGTTATGTATGCACACATCGACAGTGCTGCATTTGATTTGGTGCTGTTCTATTGTGCTGGGATCGATTGGTGATGCCTGCGGGCTCTGGGTTGTTTGATCGGGTCTGCCTTTGATGCTGTGTCAGTCTAAATAAAGAATGCCACGGAGAGGTTGTGTCGAGCGACAGCGCTGTGTCCTGACGTGATTTCTAAATACAATATTGGCGACGAGGATGGCTGATATCTCTCTCCCACCACCTGCCCCCTTCCTGGCATTACCTGGCGAGCCTCCGGTACCATGGACTCGCTGGCTACATAGTTTTGAAAATTACAATATCGCCTCAGGGCTCGACGACGTGAGCCAGGCTAGGAAGACGGCTCTGTTGCTACACTGCTTGGGAGCAGAGGGTCATCGTGTGCGCGGGTCTCTGGGGAACGTCACAAGCTTTGCCGAAGCTGTGGGACTTATGAGCACCCATTTCGCTGCTCCACAGAGTGCCCTCCTTCGGCGATTTATATTCCGTCAGCGACACCAACTGCCTGGTGAGTCTTTGCGGCAGTACGTAGCTAATTTGCGAGGGCTAGCTAGCTCATGCAAGTTTGGCGCGCTTCAGGACGAGATGGTTCGCGACCAGCTAATCGAACACACCAACAACGCAAAGGTGCGTGAGACTCTCCTGCTGGAAAAAGACGATCTGCTGCTGTCCAGATCAATTACCATCGCACTACAGGTTGAGGTAGCAGCTGAGTGTGCTGCTATGCTAAATACACAGCAAGTGGCCACCTCCAGTCAAGCTGCCAACGACTCCTCCCTCTACTCACGGCTGCCCCTCGGGACGCAACCCAACCAGAGCGAGGCGGGCGCCGACTCCACTGGGGACGTCTTGCAACTGCAACGACGGCGTTCTCGGCCCCGCCCTCAACAGTCCTGTGGTAACTGTGGGTCTCGGTCTCATGTTTCAAGGGCTCAGAACTGCCCTGCCCGTGGCCAGACATGCCGTAGCTGCGGTAAGCACAATCACTTTGCCAACGTCTGTCGATCTTCCCCGGCTGGGTCAGAGGGCCACACCCCCCAGTCTTCAACCGCCGTCATTCACAAGTAGTCTGGTCAGTTAAGGGCAAATATGGGGTCAAGGCTGCAAAAAGTCATTCACATTTGAGCCAATGTTTTTCTGTTAATTTAGGGTCCAATAAAGAAAAAAATGCAAGGAGCCCAAAATTTTAGGTGGGGGAAGTCTCTGAAATGGCCACGCCCACTTTTTAGGCCTGGAAATCAGTATCTCGGCTCCTGAATGTCGCAGAGAGCTGATCATGGGCTCAAAAGAAGCAGAAGCACCACATTTATATAAGCATTATGAACAAACATATACCCCAAAACCTTTACTTTTTCAGGTATTTACAAAAAACTAATTTTCACTGGTCACATACATGGCCACGCCCACTTTTTAGCCCTGGCACTATATCTCAGGCTCAGCTCTCGGAGGTTGCCCCGAGTTGATATTGGGCTCAAAAGATGTGGAAATAACTATTTATATTAGTGCTCTGAACAAATATACTGTATGCCCTAAAACCTTCACGTTTTGAGCTATTCATGAACATGTTCTTTTTTCCATTGAATTGATCAGCAGCATGCAATCAACTTTAGCCAAATCTGTGCAAGAAGGCTATACAGTTTGTTTGAGTAAAAGTGTTACATCTACTCATGGAGTGCTAGTATTCAAGTTGACTCTTTGTTATAAGAGGAACCCAGTAACCACCAAAGAAACAAAGCAAACCATGTGAGGTCCAAAAAAATCTTTATTTTAACCTCACACATCCCATCAGACTGGATTCAAACACTTGCTGAGGCACTTGCAATAAATGAGACATTTCATCCCTCTGCCAGCACAAGAACATGAGGTACACTTATTAGATCTGCAACTACACACCCCTGTTACTTGAGACAATGTATCTCTTGTGGAAACTGTGCTCCACTTGACGAAGAGTTCCTCTCCTTCGGTAGTCCAACCCCATTCAATGACAGGGGGACAAGGGAGTTGTAGCAGGCTGTTTCCCCACAGCCATCCTGCCTGGAATGTAGCTCTCAACAGATGCTGTAGAAGCGCATCCTGACTTGGGGGTAGGTCTCTCAGCTCATCATTAACTGAGTGCTTGAACAGCTGGAATCTGAGCTCATCTATACTGACACAGTTGTACAGTCCAGTCTTGTTGTACCAGCTCATTACCCAGGGCTCAATAACTTCCATGCTTTCCTTAACTGTCTCGATACTAGGGCAGCAACTTAGTCCTCTCAAAGCAGCAGTGAGTTCTGTGGACTTACTGTGGTTTATCCAGGCTTTGTATTGAGCAGTCTTTGAGTGGCCAAAGAAGGCGCTCACAGAATCACAGCCACTAAAAGAATGGAACACAGGCATGGCATCGGCCACATCTCCACCAAGCTTCTTGTGTGCTTCTGTGATTGAGTAGAATTGGCGTTTGCCAGGAACTGCAAAGTCAACTATAAGTTGCAAGTCATTACATACTGATAGGAACTGTGTAGTGAACCCTAGTAGGATGACTACCACATCGGAGTCGACTGTTCTAACTGTAACTGACTTGATCCCCTTGTTTAGCATGTGCATCACATGGCAAACGATGCGGTTGTCAGCCTCCTCAAGCATATCTATGCTGTCATAAAGCTGGATCTCGAAGCTTTCGCCGAAGTTTGCAAGCACCTTTCTGCCGTAGGTGATGCTGAACTCCTTGTCCCAGTTCCACGCTTGTGCCTTAGCAATCCTGGCGAACATTAGATTCAGGGCTACTTTGTTGTCTACATTAGACAGAAAAGCTTCAAAGAATTGCTTAGATTCTGGCATGGTGTCATTCTCACTGAAAGCCATCTGTGAACTACCTGCTGATCCCCGGTTCTTCCTAGTCGCAGTCTTGATACTCATATTCTGGTAGAGGTCAGCCACAATGTCAATACGATTGGCTTTCTTCTCATGACCGATCCTGGCAATGCTGTTCAACACTTTGATTACAAAGTCTTGGAATGTCATGCCTTTGGTGAGAGACTTTGCCATGATTCGTACTTGCACAGACAAATCTATCACAAGTCCTTCTGAGGATGTAGATTGAACTTGTACACCGATGTCCTTAAGAATTTGAGACTTTTGGCTATGATAAATATCTCCATCCTTTGTTGACAAGGCGTCGGGTAAACCTGAAATTGAAATGAATAGTTAAGCTAAGTGTAACTCTTGGGCTTACTGTCAAATCAATTAACTTGAATGTGAAATTGAATCAATGAATATCACTGTATTAAAAATCTGGTAAGACTTAAGTAACATCTAAAATATTTGAATAACTGACTTTATATCAATTAGTTTCACCTGTGAATTCACCACCAAATAACTTCCTTGTCTCTTCTTCTCTTGATCTGCAGGCCTCCTTCAGCTTTGCAAAGGTTCCTTTTGGTGGCTTGATTGCAGGGCTAGCGAGTTGGACTTTTGCACATGAACTTGGGAGTTTCAGGGCATTTCGTGAGATGGTTGCATTGACATCCTTCTTACTTAATACAATTCGCTCCTGCACAAACTGGTCATGCTGAGTTTTGCCGACTGTAAAGACAAAACTGGAGTCTTTACTTATGACATCTGGGAAGGGAATGGATGAGTTCAACCTCATGAACTGAGCTTCATCGAACGGGTTGGTAAGGATACCCTGGTACACCTTGAGTGTGTGGCTTGAAAATGTTTCCTTGAAGGAATCCAGCATTTCTTTGTGCCCGTGTGATGGATCTTGACCTTCGACCTCATCTAGGTAGCGCTGGATTTCGGGTAGCGCAAGTTCGAGTTTCCTGAAGAACTCTTGATCTTCCCGATTGATGATATCGACATATCCAGTGTCAGACTTGATGACCTTTATGTTATGTTCCTGCTTTTGATCACATGCAATCTTTGAGAATGGGTTGTCTCTGGTGTTTACTGTGAAAGAGCCTGAAAGAAATTCCTTGAACAAGTATGGGTGTCTCCATTTGAGCTCTTTGAGATCCTGAAGAAACACTGATGCCCATCTGGCATAGTGTGTATGATCAAGTGCAAAGAAAAGAGGAATGAGCTGCTCAAGTGCACTGATCATCATGATGAAGTTTGCCTCTCGAAAGGATCTTATGAAGATAAGAACCTTCTTGATTGTGTCAACAACATTGTTCCAGTAGTGAAACATGGGGCTGTTTTCATTGGCCACCCAGTTACTCCAAGTCAAACTGTTGTCCTCTAGACGTTTTGCCTGAAATGCTTCATCTCTCTTCTTGGCCAGCACCACAGCCAGGAGTTGAATACAGTATCTAGCCTTCTTTATGGAATTCACATCGCAGACAGCAGTTGTCAGACCTGTGATATTCAGATTAGCTGAGGTTAAGATGGTATCAAGGCCAGTTCCTTTTATCAACTGCCCAACACAGACAAGAGAAACCTTCTCAAGGTGCAGCCCACCCATGAACGCGAAGTATGAATGAGAAAACTCTTCCCCCATGGCCCACTGTATCATCTTCTTGATGGCATAAAGGGGCTGATCGGATCCACCCACTGCAACCTGGCCTGGGTTAAGATATCTTGTGTATGATACTGCTATTCTCATGACATGGAGCTGAAGACAACTAAGATATTTTCTAAACTCATGATTCGTGTGTGTATTGTGCTTCATGCTTTATAACATAGGCAGCGAATGAGATTCATGTCAAATATAGCTTTTTACAACCTTCAGGAGCTGATACGTGAAACGTGACCAGTAAAAATTAGTTTTCTTAAAATATCTGAAAAAGTAAAGGTTTTGGGGTATATGTTTGTTCATAATGCTTATATAAATGTGGTGCTTCTGCTTCTTTTGAGCCCATGATCAGCTCTCTGCGACATTCAGGAGCCGAGATACTGATTTCCAGGCCTAAAAAGTGGGCGTGGCCATTTCAGAGACTTCCCCCACCTAAAATTTTGGGCTCCTTGCATTTTTTTCTTTATTGGACTCTAAATTAACAGAAAAACATAGGCTCAAATGTGAATGACTTTTTGCAGCCATTTTGCCTTAACTGACTAGACTAAAGGTGAGCTCTGGGCCAGTGTCATTCAAATCATGCACAGTCAACATTAATGATGTGTGCATCCCCCTGCTGTTGGACACCGGTGCAAGTGTGTCTCTCCTGAATGTTGATACCTACAGTCAATTTTTCGGTTCACTGCCACTGTCCGCACCCTCAGCTGTCCTCTGTGGGTATGGTGACTCCAAAATCGATCTGGTTGGCTCTCTCCAACTGACTGTCCGCTATGGAACCAAGCTGGTGCCCAATGCAGTTTTTCATGTGGCACGCCGTGGGGCCAACCTGATGGGCCTGGACCTGTTCTCCGCTCTGGGGTTCTCCCTCTTAGACACAAGGGGGGCAGCAATCCGGACTGTTACCACACCTTGGCAGCAGAAGTGGCCATCGCTGTTTATGGGGCTGGGCTGCCTCTCCGCCTTCACCCATCAACCTCTCCTCAACCCTGCTGTGAAATCTGTCATCCAACCACTGCGCCGCATCCCGTTGGCTCTCCGTGATGGGGTCTCCGCCGAGCTGCAACAACTGCTGGAAGCTGGCATCATTGAACCGGTGGACGCGTCACCTTGGGTCTCAAACCTCGTGGTGGCTAAGAAGAAGTCGGGGGGCCTGCGTGTCTGCGTCGATCTACGTGCAGTAAATAAGGCAGTGGTCCCTGATAAGTATCCACTGCCCACCTCAGAAGAACTCACTGCTCGGTTCTATGGCTCTGAGGTGTTCTCCAAGCTCGACCTCAGACAGGGGTACTTACAGGTGCCCCTCCACCCCAGCAGCCGAAACCTCACAGCCTTTGTGACACATGCAGGAGTGTTTCGCTACACCAGGATGCCTTTCAGTCTCAGCTCCGCCCCTAGCTGCTTCCAGAAAATCATGGTCTCCGTGCTGGCTGGCATACTGGGCGTGGCCATTTATCTGGACGATATAGTGGTACACGGGCCCACCAGTGAAATCCACGACAAGCGCCTTAACATGGTCTTCGCAGCCCTGTCCAAGCACAAGCTAACTCTCAATGCTGAGAAATGTGTCCTCTCTGTGCCAGCCATCGACTTCGTGGGGTTCCGGCTGTCAGCGAGCGGTGTAACGCCACTACAATCCAACGTGGACGCCATTCAGGCCATCCCTGAGCCCAGCTCGGCCGCCCCGGTCGCCTCCTTTCTGGGTATGACAAGTTACTACCTGAGGTTTCTTCCCCAGTACTCTGCGACCACAGCCCCCCTGCGCCAGCTGCTGCGTAAGGACGAGCCATGGGTGTGGTCAAAGGCATGCAGTGACGCTGTGCGTGATCTCAAGACTCAACTGACTTCACCACCAGTGTTGGCTCACTTCGACATCTCCAGCTCCACCTTTGTGACCTGTGACGCATCAGCCACAGCGATAGGGGCCGTGCTGTCTCAAACCCAGAACGGTGTGGAGAAGCCCATTGCCTTCGCCTCCCGTGCCCTCAACCTGACCGAGCAGCGGTACTCCGTGGGTGAGCGTGAGGCGTTAGCCTGTATCTGGGCTTGTGAAAGGTGGCACCTCTACCTCTATGGCCGCTCCTTCACCCTCAGGACAGATCACCAGGCCCTGACAGCGCTGCTGTCCACATCTGGGACAGGCCACAAACCCCTGAGGCTGCACCGCTGGTCTGACCGCCTCCGCCAGTACAACTTCAGCCTGCAGTTCACCCCAGGCAGAGACAATGTTGTCGCCGACCTACTCTCTCGCTCTGTCTCCACCCCAGCTCCACAGACGGACACTGACTGTGTGGAAAAGGACATTGTCCAAATGCTACACACACCCCTCCAGGCCACTGTCTCTCTGCAGGAGCTGAGGGCAGCCTCCGAACAGGACCCTGTCCTCTCCCAGCTCCGCACCTACATCCAGAACGGCTGGCCTCACAAGGTCCCAGAGGAGCTGGCTGCGTTCGCCCGAGTCAGACAGGAGCTCTCCTGCTGGAACGACACTTGCGTGGCACGTGGGTTTTGCACAGTGGTCCCAGCTGCTCTCCGTGCACGTGTTTTGAATACGGCGCATGAAGGCCACCTGGGCATTGTGAAACTGAAACAGCGCTGCCGAGACCTGGTGTGGTGGCCGGGGATAGACAGAGATATTGAGGCTCTGGTGAAGGACTGTTCTGCCTGCCTTGTGAGTGGCAAGACTGGCCACCAGGCTCCCCCACCCCTGCAACCTCTCGCCTGGCCCTCTCAGCCCTGGGAACACCTGCAGTTGGACATTTGTGGTGAGATCCATGGAGTTCCCCACCACCAACGCTTCATGGTGGTCGCCTACGATCTACACTCAAAATGGCCTGAACTCACCACTTCCGGCACTGTGACCTCACAGATCATCATCGACTTCCTGGACTCTCTTTTCTCTCGCTGGGGCCTCCCAAAGGCCATCACCACTGACAACGGCCCTCAGCTGGTCTCTGCTGAGTTCACTGCTTATCTCGAAAGCAAGGGCATCCGTCATATACGCACTGCGTACTACCACCCCCAGGCCAATGGCGGCGTTGAACGTTTTCACCAGTCACTGAAGAACGGCCTCAGAGCACACATGGCCCAAGGGTGCTCTTTCACGCAGGCCATCCGTCACACTCTGCTGCACTATCGGGCCACACAGCACTCGACCACAGGCGTCTCCCCAGCCTCTCTCATGCTAGGCCGGGAACTGTGCATGCCCCTTGACAGGCTCCGCCCCTCCACACCTCAGGCACCTCCCTCTGGGGTCAGAGCCTCAGTCACTCGTCAGCAGACGCGGATGAAGCAACGGTTTGACCAGTCAAAACGAACCAGGGTGCCAGACATCAATGTGTCAGACTGGGTCAGGGTCCGCAGGCCCCACAGGGACAATAAAATGCCTTCATACTGGTCCTTTCCTCTCCAAGTCACCCGTCAGCTGGGCCCAGCCACTTACCTCCTCAGCGATGGCACTCGGTGGCACTCCAGTCGTCTACGGAAGGTGTCAGCTCCGCCACACACAGCTGGTGACACAACCATAGCCATTCCCTCAGCATGGCGAGACGCCCCGGGGCTTCATGCAGCTCCTACACGGGCCCCAGACATTTCTGGGCCTCAGCTTCCCCTGCCATCTCCCTCCCCACCCCGGCCTGCCCAGCCTCAGGCCGCCCCGCGACCTGTTCGCACACGTTTACGCCCTAGAGGACTTTGTGTCAACCTTTCATGTTTGAAATCCTGCCGGGGGGGGGGGGGATGTTATGTATGCACACATCGACAGTGCTGCATTTGATTTGGTGCTGTTCTATTGTGCTGGGATCGATTGGTGATGCCTGCGGGCTCTGGGTTGTTTGATCGGGTCTGCCTTTGATGCCGTGTCAGTCTAAATAAAGAATGCCACGGAGAGGTTGTGTCGAGCGACAGCGCTGTGTCCTGACGTGATTTCTAAATACAATACCGGTGTTCCGAGAGATCTGCTCCCACGAGTTGGTGGACATCTGATGGTCCTTATAATTTCTCGCGGACACCTCGTACAGGTTCGCGTGCTTGCGAACTTCCTCCGTCAGACGCTCTTCCAAGTTGTTCATTCTACACTCTGGATTCTATCGACTCGATAGCTGAATGAAAGAATGTGCTACAAATGCAGAAGACAACTCTACACTGAATACAACTCAATGTGCTACAAAACCAACCAGCTGACTCGAAGACGTTTAGAAATGGCGGTGTTTCTCGAGCAGAAACCGGAAAAGCGGCCTTCAGCGGATGTGGTTAGTGGACCAATCACAACCAATGCTACTGCGCTCGGGCTACGTCGCCTCGACGTGCGTCTAGGATTTCGGGGAGGCACACGTCAGGCCCTTGCGGTGGACGTAAGTGGGCGTAAGCGGGGGCCGCAAGGACCTAATGGGTGAACGTTCGGGTATAAATTGCCACGACGTAATAGTATAAATCCCGCATTAAGCTAACGGGTCGGACCCTTTAGCCGGGACGCGAACCCGGAGACATCGCTAACCGCTCGACTAAAGGGTGGGTCCTACCCGTTAGCCAATGGCTAACGTGTCTACTTATCCATGCACGTTACACTACCCCCCATCATCGGGAAGCGCGTCCGCGCGCATCCCACTTCTGACGCCGTTACAAGGAGGAGGGTAGTGTAACGTACTCGGATAAATAGGCTCGCTAGCCCTTGGCTAACGGGTCGGTCCGTTGTCGACCGCGGTGCAAGAGATACGGTTTCGCGTCCCGGCTGTGGCAACGGTTCCCGGGCTGCCCCCCTGATTTGCTGCAGTATTGTTTATAAGGGGTGGGGATACCTGCAGTCAATTTAGACTGAAGATGCCACTTAGTTGAGTGATAAAACGTATCTGTCAATAAACGTTGTATCCAGATGAACTAGTTCAACCTTCGATTTTATTTATTTTTCCCTTCCATTTTTCTCCCCAATTGTGCTTGGCCAATTACCCCATTCTTCCCAGCCGTCTTGGTCGCTGCTCCACCCTTTATGTCGATCCGGGCAGGGCTGCAGACTGCCACATTCCTCCTCCGATACATGTGGAGTCGCCAACCGCTTCTTTTCCCCTGACAGTGAGGAGTTTCACCAGGGGAACGTAGCGCGTGGGAGGATCACGCTGCCCCCCCGAAGAGATGCCCCGACCGACCAGAGGAGGCGCTAGTGCGGTGAACGGGATACACATCCCGCTTCCCACCCGCAGACACGGCCAATTGTGTCTGTAGGGACGCCCAACCAAGCCGGAGGTAACACGGGGATTCGAAGCGGCAATCCCTGTGTTGGTAGGCAACAGAATAAACCGATATGCTACCTGGACGCCCTTCTTTGATTTTCTAACCTGGATTATTGAGCATGCATCAAGGCAAGCGTTCTCTATGTTACTCGGAAAAATGTGCCCTTCTCCTCTAGGGTCTACAGCCAAAGAGCGCTCACAACTCCACAGTCCCTGTATTTCCATCACAGCATGACCCCTCATTCCACTCGGTGATTGGTAGATTGACATACAAATTCATTAAACATACAAATGAAATGTTTTATACATTTACATTTTCCACTTGAAAACAGAACAAGTCTCTTCCTGCATATAAAGTTGTACATAAAATTAATTAACAGAAAATTAGGAATTCCAAAAATACTGTGTAGATGTCTATTGTAAATACAGATGTGTACATACAAAACACAAAAGGAAACTTAATCACAGGGCTTTATTCTCCCCTCTCTAAATATCCAATGCCCTCATCAGATTTATTTTCTTTTATTCACAAAGAATAGAGAAACCTTCAAGGTGTTTAATCCACTGATCCAAGTCTATTCTATTTTAATTAATATTCCTACATGCACTATGGCAGGGGTCTCCAACACGTCGCTCGCGAGCTACCGGTAGCTCGCGGACCCTTTTCAAGTAGCTCGCCAAAGGGTTAATGAATCTTTCATAAATTTGAAAACTTTTTTTTTTATTTCTGATTTTCCCCTTTTTCTCCCAATTTAGTGGCCAATCGCTCCCTATTTTAGTTCCAACACCCACCCTCGTACTGCATGCGTTCGCCAACTGCATCTCTCCGGCCGGCAGTCTGGAAGGAGACACCTCGCCACTTCCGTGACAAGGTGAATCCAGGCCGAACCACTGCTTCCCCCCCCACCCCCACCCACACCCACACCCACACCCACACCCACACACACACACACAGACGCATTCACGTGACGAACACAAGCCGACTCCGCCCCCCTCCCCAAGACAGCGCTGCCAATTACTGCTGCTTCATCGAGTCCGGCCATAGTGGGATCTGACGAGACCGGGGCGTGAACTCCGGTCCCCAGTGGGCAACTGCATCGACACAAAGCCGATGCTTAGACCGCTACACCACCGCGGACTATAAATTTGAAAACTTGATGAGTGAAATTTGTTTGGTCACTTGGAAAACCTGCTTACATTTCTAGCCAATCAAATTCACAGGTGTCCCGCCCCCTCCTTACACAAAGTTATTATTGGCCAATTAGTTGTCAATCAAACAGTTGCGCTGCTGTCAAGCCTGTTGAGTCAGTGGTGATGTGAGACGGACAGCAACCATGACCGCGGCAGCTGCCCATACCAATAAGAGGCTAAAGACGTACTATTGTCACGGAGAGTGGGAAACAGAGTTTTGTTTCACGAATGTAAACGACAAGTGTGTGTCTGATCTACGGAGCTAGCGTGTCAGTCGGTAAAAGATGTAACGTGGAGCGCCATTTCACCAAAGTCCACAGCAATTTTTCACGGGACTGTGCTGCAGGTAGCAGTCTACGAAAAGAGAAGATAAAGGAGCTGAAAACTACGCTTCAAAGACAACAGTCTCTGTTCACAACACCAACGAAGAAGGCCAGAGCAGCAACGGAGGCTTCGTTTAAAGTGGCGCACGTCTTAACCAAGCACAAAAAGCCCCTCACTGATGGCGGGATTGTAAAGGAGGCTATGACTGCGGTGGCTGACACGTTATTCAGGGACCATAAAAGTAAGACAGAAATGTTGTCTGCTATTGCCGATGTACAACTTGGTGCTAATACTGTGGCAAGGAGAGTGTCTGCGCTGTCTGTAAAACAGCTGGACTCGGACACGAACAGGTGCAAATGGTTTTCAATTCAGTATGATGAGTCTGTCGACTCCAGTGATACAGCCCAGCTAGCTGTTTTCATTCGGATGGTGTTTGATGACTTTTCCACCAAAGAAGAGTTTTTGACCTTACTTACCACTGAAAACCACAACCAGGGGAGTTGATATTTACAATGCAGTGAAGGACTACTTTGTAGAACAAAAGATCCCTATTGAAAAGCTGGTGTCTGTAACAACTGATGGAGCCCCTGCTATGACAGGTTATCACTCGGGATTTATTGCGCACTGCAAAGCGGACCCGGACTTTCCAAAGTTTCTGAACTATCACTGCATCATTCACCAGCAGGCTATATGCGCAAAAGTTATGGAATTTGACCATGTGATGGCGCCTGTTGTTAAGATCATCAACTCCATACGAGCAAAGGCTAAGCAACACCGGAGCTTCAAGCTGTTGCTGGAGGAATGCTCTGTGGAGTATGGGGATCTCCTCCTTCACACTGAAGTCAGGTGGCTAAGTCGGGGTAAGATACTACAACGCTTTCTTTCCTTGCTGGGTGAAATCAAGGCATTTATGGAAACGAGGGAGGAGGATACCACCCTATTATCTGATGCAGAGTGGCTACTTGATCTTGCTTTCCTGACAGATGTAACTGAGAAAATGGCAAAGATAAAAAACATATCTGATATGATCAGTGCTGTCAATGCGTTCAGTGCAAAACTGTCATTGTACATTCAGCAAGTGAAAAACAAAAGGTTTCAGCACTTCCCCTGTGTCTCAAAGATGTTGGAAAGTCACACAGATGCAGCCAGCGTTTTAAAGGTTTCCAAGTATTGTGACCTCTTGTCAAGACTTGGACAGGAGTTTGCAGATGGATTCAGTGACTTTGAGAAACTTGAGCCCTGTGTGACATTTATGGCCAACCCCTTCATGGATGTGGACATAATTGAAATTTCAGGACAGGTTGCTGAACTTTTCTGTGTTGATCCTGTAGAAATAGAAATTGAGGTAATAAACCTTCAAAATAATGTGCAGTTAAAGGCTCAACAGCATTTTCAGCATTTCTGGAGCTTAGTAGAGCCAGATAACTATAAGAATCTTCACCAAGCAGCTCTGAAAATGTCTGCTTTGTTTGGGTCTACATACCTCTGTGAGTCGGCCTTTTCTGACATGAATGTCATGAAATCAAAGTTCAGAACAAGACTGACAGATGAACATTTAAATGACTCCATAAGAGTGAACCTGAGTGGATACATTCCCGCATACGCCTCTCTTGTTGACTCCATGCAGTGCCAGTCATCACACTAACTACAAAAGACTGAATACACATCACACATACAACTGTACATGTGAATACTCTTGTGAAGTGATACAGTGACGTGGACAGATATAACAAAATGACAAGTGAGTAAGTAATAATATCTGTGTATTTGTAATTGCATTTTGTTTTGACAGCATTCATATTTCAATTTGATAGTGTGAGATAGACTAGAAAGAAATGCATGCAGAAATACAAAACGCACATGCAGGTGAATTAAATACTTTTTGTGATGTTTTAATACAAAATGTGAGTTGTGGAAACCAACATTTTGTGAATGTTCAGGCAAAACAAGCTTATTCAGTTTGTTTGGGTTGAAATAAGCTATGAGAATAAATGTTACAAAACACGAGTTGCTCTCGGCCGTTTTCATTTTGTAAAAGTAGCTCTCAGAGGGAAAAAGGTTGGAGACCCCTGCACTATGGTTATTGGTTGATATTTCACCCTTCCTGGTATGTAATAGGTAAGTCGAATGACTGGCTTAACTCTTCTCTTTTATACAGGATCTAACCTAATTGGCACTTGGTTCCCTTAATCTCCCTCAACAGACCCACCATCTTCTGAATCTGTCTGAGACTCAGAACTGTGAAATCTGCTTCAGGGACTTATTGGCTCTCATATTGTTTCCCTCTGTAACAACTTCACCATCTAAATCAGACATAGGCAACTGGTGGCCTGTGAGCTGCATTGGGCCCTCGTCCTCAATCAGTACAGCCTGCAGGTCAATTTCCAAATATCAATAAATTGTTGGTTTAAGGGCACTGGAAGCACGCTGGCCATTTGACCGCATTTGAACTGGATCCCAATTGTAATTATACTGTCCACTGATAGAGAGTGCTCCATCGAAACACAAGAGGCCTGTAGCCGAGCAACTGCTTGCACATGGTCTCATCTTGGTCTCAGTGGGCCTCTTCCACAACAACACGCGACAAAGAGTAGCAAAAAAGAAAACTTGACCTACAGAACCGTGTCTTCCAAGCAAGGTGGGAATCAGAATATCTTTTTACGGAATTCAACGGCAAACCTATGTGTTTAGTGTGCCTGGAAACAAAATCAGCCATGAAGGATTTCAACTTGACTCCGCACTACAATACCACGCACAAAGACAACTAAAGCATGTATGTACACCAGAGGTACAGAGCCGCTATCATCGCTGACCTCAAAAGAATACACCGCCAGCAGAGCCTTTTTACCAAAGCCACGTCTACAGAGGAGTCCTCTTTCAAATGCTGCTTCCCTTGAGCTTGCTAAAGCAAAGAAGCCCTTGTCAGATGGTGAAAGAGTGACGCTATGTGCAGTAGAGATGGCTAAACTGTTTGGAGATAACACGGCTAAAACCTCTAAAACAGTCTCTGTCTCGTCGCATAGTGACGCGAAGAATTTTTGACATTCAAAATCATGTCGAGGGAAAGCTAACAGAACACCGTGCACTTGAGCAAGCGGAACCTCCCCCTGACAAGATGGCGCCAGTGTGTGCGGCGAGCCGTCTGTCAGGTCTTGTTTGGCGTATTGTTTGCTATTCTGTTTTACCGCATATGCTGTCATGATGTCTTTGCTCTACTTGCAAATGGTCGCCAAGCACTTCTTAATATTCGAGCGTCTCATGAGTTGCTGTTAAAACACGATTTGGGAGATCCATTATCAAACCTTCCTCCATTGCTGTCGGCTATACCGGCATACCTACGCCGCCAACCTTGTGTCATTCCCCGTAAGAAGCGCCTTAGAAGACGGGGAAAGCGGAGCCAAGATGGCGGCGTAGTGTTCGGTCTACTGCAGAACCCGCTCTGTCTTGAAAACTTTTTAAAAGCAACAAAACGAACTTTCAGGATAAAAAATTGAAGCCACATGTGATGGCAAAAAATCTGGGCTCAGATAAGAGAAAAATTACGACTCCCAGTTCTTCTCCATCCAAACGTTTTGGCAAGAGACAAAACATGGAAACCGACGCCGCAGAAAACATCATTGCTACGCTCAAGATGGCTATCAAAGAGCAAGGAGAGACCTGCAGGTTACTGTTAACTTTATTTCTGAAGATCTCAAGGAGCTGAAAGGAAAGTTGACGCACACCGAAGCGAGAGTGAGTAAAGCAGAGGAAAAAAATCCAAAATTTGGAAAGCAAGGTGCTGGAGCTGTGACGATACAAACGAAGAGGGAACCTGCGACTTCACGGGCTAACTGAGGAAGACGGATGTTGAATTAACGTTAGCCATCCTACAGCGAATTAATTGTCTTGACAAGACATAAACATAAAGTGTACCATTCAGGCGGAAAATGACCCACACCGTGCTCTTGCGTTCGAACAAGAGAAGAAGATTTATTTGACACTTGCGCAGATCTATATATACAATACGGGTCCCCACAGGATCAAACAGCTGGTCATTGACAATGCGTGGATGAGACTGCATTAGATCACATGTTCAACACCCCCACTCAGGCTCATCTTTACAGCAGTGTCAAAATAACAAAAAACAAAAACAAAATAATGTCACCCATGTTCCGATACACCAGTAGAATCCTATGGTTACCTAGGTCCTTCCAAACAGGTAACACTTAAACCTTTCAAATTTTGGTTTTGTTAGTGGCTTGGTCAGCACATCTGCCACCATGTTCTCGGTGGGACAGTACTCAATTGTAACTTTACCATCAATATGTGCAGACCATACAAAATGGTATTTTACGTCTACATGTTTACTCCGTTGTCTACACACTGGGTTCTTAGATAGTTCAATAGTTCCCTGGTTGTCTTCATAAATTACAACTGGTGTGTGCTGTTTATCTTTATCTAGACCATTTTCTACCAGGTGATCATGAAATAGCTTATTCCAATTACGTCCAGATTGCTTTAGACCATACAAAGACTTGTTGAGTTTACATACTGAATGTTCATTAGTTTTAGACTTTACTTCAAATCCCTCAGGTTGCTCGATGTAAACCTCACAATCTATTGGAGCGTGTAAATAAGCTGTTTTGACATCCATTTGATGGAGCACAAGGTAATCCTGTGCGGCTTTCTGCATGAGAATCCTCACTGAGGTCATGCTAGCGGTCGGAGAGAAGGTCTCCTTGTAATCTATACCTTCTACCTGGCTGTACCCCTTTACTACATATCTAGCTTTGAAAGTCTCAGGTTGGTCAGGGCTTTCTTTGACAGCAAAAACCCAACGCCCCCCCACTGCTCTTTTTCCCTTTGGCAGTGGACACAGGGTGAAGGTGTCATTCTCTTTTAATGAGGTAAATTCGTCCTCCATTGCTTTGACCCACTTCTGAGATCTTTCAGAGCTAATAGCCTCTGTATATGTTTTGGGTACATCATAGACAGCTCTATAGAAATAATCCACCTCCTGTTCATCTTCAATATGTTCAGTCTTACACTGATAGTCCCTAAGATATGCTGGTGGTCTTCTACTTCTGTCTGGGTAGTGGCGTGTGCCCCCACTATCACCTCGAACCCTAGGTGATGTGCCACTTTCACCCCTTGTCTCTGTAGGCGCTTGTCTGACTAGCCTGGGGCTGTTCACCCATCCTAGTTGGTGCTCCATTCAGCTCAGTGTCAGCATAACAATCATCATCAGAACAATCATTTGGACCTGTCTGGATCTGGCTGCCCTTCAATATGGGCTTGACTTGTCTGTGCTTTGACAATCTCCCTGTCTCTGGGAAGTACACGTTGTATGCAGGGCTATATTTGTCATACCCTATGAAAATGCCCTTTTCACACCTTGGATCAAGTTTCTTTTTGTCTTGCCTATAAGCATAACACTCAGTACCAAATACCATCATGTGAGCAACATTGGGAGTTTTACCTGTGAAAGCACTATATGGAGTTTGCCCAAGTCACTTGCAATAGCATCTGTTGCTTATCTGTGCAGCCGTTTGCACTGCAAACCTCCATAGCTTTTTTGGTAATTTACTCTCAGTAAGCATGCACCGGCCCATGTCAAATAATGTTCTCCAATTTCTCTCTGCTGTGCCGTTTTGATGCGGCGAATAAGGAGCACTAGTCTGATGACTGATCCTGTTCTCCCTAAGAAGGTCTTGGAACTCTCTCTCAGTGAATTCTGTACCATTGTCAGAGCGTATAGTCTTGACTTTCCCGTATGGGGCAGTATCAGCTAGGAATTTCTCTGGGGCTCTGGATGTGTCGCTTTTTGTCTTAAGGAAATAGGTCCAAGTCATACCACTATAGTCATCTGTGAAGGCTACTGTGTATCTATACCCGTCTCTGTCGGTTGGGTCCATAGGATCACACAGGTCAGTGTGAACTAGTTCTAGTATCTCTGTAGCTTTGCTATCAGCCTGTCTGTTTCTCATCTCAACAGTTTTGCCCTCTATACATATGTCACAGTTGAGAGTGGACTTATCACACTTTCCCTTGATTTTCATGCCATCAACCACATTCTCCAATCGGGAGACATCATCAAAGTTACAGTGTCCAAGTATTCTGTGCCACGTTTGAATATCATGACACACCTTGACCTTGTCATTGTTTTCATCAGTAACCGTGGGCAGATAATACAGTTTACCACATACCTCAATGTTAAACCTTGTAGCATCATTGACACCCATCCAGTTATCACCATCTTTGAAATGCAATTCTGCCCCGTTGCCTGTAGCTGCCCTCACAGAGAAAATATCTTGTGGAAAGGTTGGTATATACAAAGCATTTTTCAGTAGTGCTGTCACCTTGTGACCCTTACTGTCTACAAGTGAGATTTCTGCTTCTCCTCTGGCTTTGGCAACCCCAGTAACTTTAGTACCATCAGCTAGTTCAATCACATGATTCTCAGGTCTGAAAGCTTTATCGATAGTCTTAAACTTCTTAAAGTCACTTATCATGTGCGATGTCGCACCACAGTCGACCATTAAGCCTTTAGTGTTAACCGTCCTCTTCACTGGACTACCGCTACCGATCAGCTTAAAACAATACGACCTGTTATCACTGCAGTCCCCATCGTCTGTGTCTCGTCTTCGCCCATGCTGGTCTGTGGCTCTTCGTTGTGGCTCTTCGTTGTGGCTCTTCTCCCATTAGTCCATGGGCCAGACGATATTTCAGTACACTCAAGGTGGCAAAATTTACTTATAATTTTTGAAAGGATCCATGTCTGTAGATGATATTTTGGTATGATAACCATTCCTGAGTGGCAGCTGTATCACAGTTATCAGCTCATGAAGTTAACCACCCGCTAAACTAAATTGCATTTTAGACGCTGGTGCATATCCTGGTTTAGCCTCATGGTCAGGACATTTTTCAATGTTCTATAATATTGTCTTTGGTATCATTTTAAAGGGGACCTTCTTAGCTTTCATTCAAGCCCTGTTGTGGATATTTCTCACAAATATAGAGGTCACTTGAGCTCTTCAACCCGTCAATAACACACATCTTTCTGCAATTTTCGCCTAAAGTATATACTTTCTTTTAGCCCTGTGACATCTAGGAATATCAGGGACACAAAACACAAAAACTGGAATACTCACAGGACTGTAAAGATTCAGAAAATGTATAATATACCCATACTATTTCATTGTGTGAGGTGATTGTGAGCCTTAAATGAGAACTAGACCAAAGCCAGTTAGGTCACAAACTGGTCTCTATACATTTGTTTAAATACACAATCAAAATACATGATAAAAAGGAATACCATAGTGAGGTAATGAACTATTTTAATATTTTAAGCAACATTGACATTTACATATACTTAGTCAATGATACATGTAATCCCATATCATTAGTGGGTATATGTAATGGTAATGGGTAGGGTAATGGGTATATGTGAATATGGTTACATTATTGTTATCAAGCTCTGGGTAACCAAGTCCAGAATCAACATCCTGTGCATCAATAGACTACTACCACAGTAATACCATCAGAATCATCACACTGTCATTCATCAAACTGCTCGTTTCTCTCATCATCTGACTCCCCAAGTTCAAAGTCCAGTTCTGGACCATCCTGCTGTTTTTGGTTACTGCAGGTCTGTAACCTGCACATGTCTGTGCATGGAAGTCCATTTGACAGGCACATGCAGCTTGGCATTTTGCATGAATGCACACACTTGCATGTTAGCATTTCCAAGACCACATCTGGTGCAGGTGGGGAGCGCATCCAGTAAATGGCCAGCTTGCCTTCATCGTCTGTCCATCCATACTCAGTAGGGCTTGGCACCACAGGGTTAGCCTGCAGACAGCACTTCCATATTGCTGCCTGATAGTTGGCTCGTTGAACATGCATAAAGAGACAGTCTCTACATGGTGGCAGCTGGCTGGACTCAACCTCTCCCCTTTTGGTGCAGAAGAGCTGGTAACGCAGTTTGTTCACCTCAGCAGTGCTGCTATTAGCAACATACATCCGACAGGTGAACTGCTCAATTTTCTGGAACAGCTCATCACTCACATTCCATGTCTGTCCCAGTTGACTAAAAGTCTCTTGGCAGGAAGTGTGCTTTCTCACTATCTTCAGGGCATTCAGCTTCCCTCGACCAGCGAATGCACTGACAGTGTCGCAACCTGTGAAGGCATGTAAGCCAATTAGGCTGTCACAGATGCTGTCTCAAAGTGAACTTGCCAGTTTGGTGATGTCGACAAACCATGTGCGGTTCTGAGTCCCACACTTCTGGTAGATGGGACAGGTGATGTCCTTCTAGAAGCCAAGACAAAGCACCATGACATCAGTGTCCTCAGCTGTGATGATAACTGACTTTGAGCCCGCATTTGCTGCATGCAATGCATGCAGGAGCAGACGGGTGTCAGCTTCTTCATGTGTGGAGTGCAGTTCTGCTGCTTCCTCACACCCATCTTCTGTCAACTTGTAGCAGGTTTCCTCACAGGTCATGTACAACACCTTGCCATGCAGCATAGCTCTGTATCGTGGGAGTTTCCACTCTTCCACCAGAAACTTGATGAGACTGGTCTTGTTGGAGGAACTGCACAGAAATTTTCTCCACTGCTGGACGTGGTGTCCCCCTGCAAGATTCTTGTACTGGAGAGTGATGTCTCCACCCCGGTTCAGTCGTTCAGCATCTTTGATCGAAGTCTGGTGATAGACATCAAAAACAACATCAATCCTCCCACTCTGTGCTCCCTCATGGAGGACCTGGGTCAAGGCTGACTCTGCCACCTGTGTGCAAAGGTTTTGTTGTTGCCATTCATTTTTTGGACCAGGCTCATCCCATCAATGATGGAAGTAGATGGGATTGGGATGTCTTCTGCAGGAGATACATTCTTTTCAAGCTCTCTGGCAAGTGCAGCCTTGTTTGTTTTTCGTAAGGACCCATCAGCATTTGCCAGTGCCCATGGTAGTGGGCCCAATGGGTAGGCAAGGACATCCTTCAGATTCACCTTCCTGCTTTCAGCCACCAGGATCATGTGACTGAAAAGGTTTCTATCTGCCTTCAGAACCACATCCTGTGCTTTCTTTCCTTGAGCTTGTTTTGTGCTGACATTGGAGAATGTTTTCAGACTTTGCTTGGTCATCTTGTCGTGGAATTTCACAGGTGGTGGGTCTGCATCTAACCTTGTTTGCTGGAATGTTTGGTAGGCCTCTTCTCCTTTCTCAAGAGCTCTCAAGAGATCTATGGTCACATCAGGTGGAGCCATGTTGCCAGTGGAGAGGCTAACCAAATCAATCTCATCAGGGGACATAGGATTGAGCCAGTTATTCTCCATAAGGTCCATGAGAGACTGGACATCTGCTTCATCTCTCTTGATCCTTGGACTCTGTAGATCTGAATGAGACCATTTGCACCTGCCTTGACCTGTCAGGTCTCTCAGCTGTCTGAGGTACATGCTTCTATACTCAGCTGTGAGATAATATTTGGTCACAGCTCCTGGCTTCAAGCTGAATCCCTTTGTCCCTCCAGCTGTTTGGGTGTCTTTGTTCACCGTTTCTTCTATAGCTTGGTCAACAGGGATTCGGCCAAAGGGATTGGTGGAGCCCAGTTGGACTGAGAAGCCTCCTTCCATGAATTCTGTGTACACATCTGGGTGTGTGATGGGCAGCTCAGACATCTGGGCGTAGTAGTAGGGGAGGTAGCGTGCATAATTCATCCTGTCATAAGCAAAGCACCATGGGATCATTGCTCGAATGCTAGCCAAGTGTAGCATCCAGTCTCCCTCTCTGGATGCTCGGATGAGCCCCAACAAGATTTCAACCATGTCCAAATAGGACATCCAGAAGTTCGAGAGGCTGCCGTTTCCACCTCTAAGGAACTCACGGTAGACTTCAAATAGATCCATGATGCGTGTACAAGAGCTGTTCTCGAGGACCTCCTTCAAAGCATGTTGTGAGACTTCTTTCCCAAGGCTGTCAATGGTCTTCAGTGTCTCATTCAGGTGAACCATGTCATTCCTGTGAGTTTCTTCCAACCAGGACAGGAAACCATTCAAGGTCAGTCGCATGAGAGCCTCATACAAGAGCTTGTGTAGTCGCACTGCCCTGTTGTACTTGCGGCCATCCATAACACCAGCAATTGAGCCTTCTGCAATCATGCCAGACTCAATGCAGAGGTATTTGAGTCCAGCATCTTGGAAACGCTTTCCTATTATTGCCAGCAGTGTGCAGATGGTGTGGAATACCCCAAGCCTAACGATGATATCATGGAACTTGTCATGGTGTTTCCATGTGATCTCGACAGCCTTCGCATACAGGGCTTGGTCAAAGACGCAGACAATCTTCCTCAGGCCTAAGCACTGCATGATGCTCAGTGACTGGTTAAGCACCTCGTTGACAGTAGACATTTGTGTCGCTGGAGCATTGATAGTAGGCAGATTGCCTATATTGTCGGGGATGACCGTCATCTCTCCTCGAGTCAGGATGTTGAAGCCTGTCCAGCTGCTGACTGACTGTTCTTCTTGTTGTGACATGCGTGCTAGGACCCAAAGAAGGTTTTTCTCTCTGGCAAGCTTAGTATTGGCTGCAGTATCGGCATCTGACTTTTTGCTTTGTGGTGGCCCTACCCGTTGTCCAGCATTGTAAGTTGGTAACATTGGTGGGGGTCCATCAATGCTTCTCTTCTTTGTTTTGGGAACAGTGGGCATGGGTTGGACAGGAAGTGGGTTGACTGGCTTTGCTTGCACAGCAATCCCATTGACTCTGTGAGATGTTCCCTCACCACTGACAGTTTCTTCAAGACGGTCGATATTGTCCCAGGCTAAAGTTGTGAATATGCCAGGATGGATGTTAGCTGGAAGGGCAATGTCACTCCCTGATGATGAGAGTTTCTGGAGACACAGGGCAGTGTTGATCTCTTCCATCTGTGAATAGGACACACTGTGACCAAGTCGGTTGAGGATGTTTATCAACTCTACATTTCCTGTCAACGATTTGACACTGAATGGCAGAACAATGTGCTTGGAAGGCTTGGTATTTCCACATGTCACTGCATATACTATGTCATGGCCAAATGACTGCAGAAGGCACTGCACTCTCTGGGATGCATGATCAGGATCATTTGAGCCTGTGAGTAGAGAGTACAGGAAGATAATGAGCGACTCTGGAATGGTAGGACATTCTGCTTCTGGTTTGACTTCAGGCGGCCAGGTTTGAGGAACATCTTGACTTTTAATGTCTGCTCTCAATTTGATGGCTGCTTTGGCTATAACATCTTGTGCACTGACACTTTTCAGGGTCTGCAGCACCCTTTTGAGAGACTGATTTTCTTTGGCAAGTTCCCTCATGGACAAGTTATCGGGATAGAGGAGGAATTTTCCTTTCTCATCAGGGAATATCTGCAAGGCTCCAGCAAACTCACTCTCCAGGTTTCGCCTTATGTGCTTCTTGGTTGATTCCTTGACTTGGGCAATGCCTTGGGAGTTCATTGAAGCTACCAGTCTAGAAGAGAGATCAGTCATTGTCATCACTTGAGGATTGCCAAAAAGCTCCATCCTGATGAAGAGGAACAGCTCATTATTCACCTTATTCACAGCAGCTTCATACTGGGCTGCAGCATCATCATCTTCATTGCTGGCAACCTCTCCTTTGGAAACCTCTTCTTTGGTGTAAAGTCTATAGCATGACCTGTGGTAGTGCCCTTCAGCTGCTACAAGGTCTCTACTCACAATGGCAAGGATTCTGCTGTCCCTTTTCTTTGTGGCTGCACTCCTGATCTTTGCATCAGCTCGCAGTTCTCGACACTGCACCAGTACTTCTCTCGTATTCTGTCTCTTGGAATATTTGCTGTTTTTCTGACAAAATATGCACTAGATATGCACTAGATGTACTTGGAGCATGTCGAGCTACTCTCTTAGATTGTTTCTCTTCAGTAGAGACACAACTTTTCTTTTCTTTTGCAAGGAGGCCATCAAGAATTTGCTTCATAGTGAAGATACTGCGACACTTTCTGTGGTAGTAGATTGCTGGAATCTGTCCCTCAGGAATGTCTTTTGCCAGTTTCAAAACTGGTGCATGATTTCGTATCTGAGCTGCCCTGAGCAGAGTTCTCCATGAGTCGACACTTTGTAGTGAAACCAGCTTATCTGTATCATCAGAACAGTGGATAATGCACTCCACCCGTGGGCGCTTTGGTATTGGGTAAAAACTTGCTTGTTCACCAGTGGCCATATTCAGTCAGTTTTCACTTGCCACATACAAACAAATACATGTAACTTAGGTGTATGAACACTACTAAAACAAAGTTTACTTTGCTTCACCAGCGTCATATTACCATTATTTATCTTACATAGCCACAAATAGATACATTACCTAGTTGCTATGCAACAGCTGTATTTTGTCCACATGAGGCCGCTAAAATCAACACAAGATGAAAGTTCCTCGTAGCCACTTTAACTAATCATATTAACATATACATTAAAAGAACATGCTAACATTATGGGAAATTAGCTTACAATCTTCTCCAGAGTGAGACAAGAAGATAGATACCAGTTTCCTCTATATGTGTTTAGTAGAAAGCTATCTGGCTGCACGTTAGCCTAGCTTAGCACAATGAATGGAAGTACACAGTACTGGTTATCCTTGGTTGTTGGCCAACTAAGAACTGTCCCAGAGTTTAAGCTAGGCTAATCAGTACCAGGGGTGTTGAAATGCTATATTTGTAAAAATCTGGGCAAATACACAATCGTGAGAGGCACAGAAACAGGTTTCCTGAAAGAAAAATGAAATAGCTGCTCATTTGGAAAGGTTATCATGTATTATTTTACTTCTGTTAGTGTACCAAATAAAATGGCACCAGTGAAGTTGTGTCACCTTGGGTGATATCGATAGCTGGTCTGACCCATGGACTAACTGGCTTTGGTCTAGTTAGTTTCTTAGTAATAATGCCCTTCTAATTTAAGGTTCACAATCACCTCACACAATGAAATAGTATGGGTATATTATACATTTCCTGAATCTTTACAGTCCTGTGAGTATTCCAGTTTTTGTGTTTTGTCTCCCTGATATTCCTAGATGCCACAGGGCTAAAAGAAAGTATATAGTTTAGGCGAACATTGCAGAAAGATGTGTGTTATTGACGGGTTGAAGAGCTCAAGTGACCTCTATATTTGTGAGAAATATCCACAACAGGGCTTGAATGAAAGCTAAGAAGGTCCCCTTTAAAATGATACCAAAGACAATATTATAGAACATTGAAAAATGTCCTGACCATGAGGCTAAACCAGGATATGCACCAGCGTCTAAAATGCAATTTACTTTAGGGGGTGGTTAACTTCATGAGCTGATAACTGTGATACAGCTGCCACTCAGGAATGGTTATCATACCAAAATATCATCTACAGACATGGATCCTTTCAAAAATTATAAGTAAGTTTTGCCACCTTGAGTGTACCGAAATAGGAAATTTTGGGCTCTGGCCCATGGACTACATCGCCCGCGACATGGAGTCCCGCTGTCTTCCCCGGCGTGGCGTGTCACTCCTGCGGTTTCGTCTCCTCTCGTCAGGTAGATTGTTGTTGGGACACGCCCTGGAAATGTGTCGCATACGGTGGCATCTCCAGCATTCAACGTTGGTCGAATCTGGTCCTCTGTCCTCCGGTCCTCTGTTCCTCCGTCCTCTGCCTCGTCCCCGTGGCTGGTAGCTGGCTGTCCCCGCGGCTCGCATCACGTTGTCCTCGGTCAGGTCACTCGGCTTGAATCTTTCGGTGTCCTCCAAGTTCCTCAGCTTTGCCTTGAAGTCACTGAACGTCAGATTCTCGCCCGTCTGAGTAATATGGACGACAAACGGTTTAAATAAGTTCGGCAGGCCTTTCACTACCATCGCAACTTTCAACCCGTCACTGATATTCTCGTCTGCCCCCGCCAACGAAGCGAATATTGTCTCAGCGCGAACAATATATTGTGACAGTCTCGTTGCTTTGCATGTGGAGGGCCGCGAGCTCGCAGTATAAACTTACTACACGCGGCTTTCCTTTGCCTGCATAATGCCCCCGTAGTATCGTCAATGCCTTGCGCCCGTCTCCTGCCGCCTTTCTCATAACAAGCGACAAACTCTTGTCTAAAACTTGCACTAGTTCCGCGTATGCCTGTGCATTCTTCGCAACGTCGGCTGCTCGTACAGCGTTGGCGTCCTCATCTCCGCCAACCTGTGGCTCGGCTTTGATTGTTGCCGAAAGCCCGCGCAGTTCCAAATGTGCGAGGAATCTCGTTTCCCACAGTTCGTACGACCTTTCATCGCCGTCAAACAACAGCCGGCTAAATCGTTGGCTAGACATAGCGCTGGGCCCATAACCTGTTGAATTAACGTTAGCCATCCTACAGCGAATTAATTGTCTTGCCAAGACATAAACATAAAGTGTACCATTCAGGCGGAAAAATACACACACCCACACCGCGCTCTTGCGTTCGAACAAGAGAAGAAGATTTATTTGACACATGTGCAGATCTATATATACAATACGGGTCCTCACAGGATCAAACAGCTGGTCATTGACAATGCGTGGATGAGACTGCATTAGATCACATGTTCAACAACGGAGAAGACGTTCGCAGAAAGGTAATTGAAATCTGCCAAAACATGGCTCCTGACCACCGAGAGAAATTCCCGGAGGTACTCGACTCAGTGCACAGGCTTGGGCAAAGACGTGAGACTTCAGCGGCACCACTGCCCCGTGTAGTAATCATTCAATTCACTATGAGGCATTTTCGAGACATTATCTGGAAGACGGCGAAACGATCCGACTATTTGACGACCAGGAAGCTGCGCTTTAAGGAAGACCTTTCTCCCGAGGACCGAGAGAGGCGCAACCTGCTGTGGCCACAGGTTGAGAAAGCACGAAAGGAGGGGAAGATTGCACACTACGTGGGAGCCCGTGCGTTTGTGAACAGAAAGGAGATTCACTGAAGTGCCTTTCATCATGTAAGCTAATATGACTCAGGACTTATTTTTCCTTATTCGTTTTCTAAATATACAATATGCTATTGTTGCTAAAAACACTTGTTATGTAATGACAGAGTAGTTCTGTTCTCTCTGTAATTTACACACTTTTTCTCAGGGTGAAAAGTTAGTTACACTCAAAATTTCATCTTTATCTTTTGTTTCTTTTAATGCTCGAGGATTACGGGACAATACCACAAGAAAAGCACTGCTATTATATGCTAAAAGCCTGAATACTGATTTTTGTTTGATACAAGAATCTCATTCTGAACCTAATGACATTAGATTCTGGAAATCCCAATGGGGAGAGGATTTGTGGATGTCTCATTGCACAAACCACTCAGCAGGAACTCTGACTTTGAAACACAAGATCCAAATGGTCACTTTTTTTTGTTGGTTGTTTCATTTAATGACCAGGTATTTTTATTGGGAAACGTTTATGGTTATAACAACAAACAGGAGAATATTACCTTAATGCATTCAGTAAATGCAAAAATTGATTCTATAATAAGTAAATTTGCAGATCTAAAGATCATATTTGGAAGAGACTGGAATCATTCAATTAATGATATGTTAGATAGATGGCCAAATAAAAGTAATACAAATAATAGTTATTTGTTAGATTTTATAAATGAAAGAGATCTGATTGATATTTGGAGGTATAAGAATCCTACAGTTAAAGAATTTACGTGGAAGAACAGGTCAGGGTCATTACAGTCTCGTATTGACTATTGGTTGATTTCTGATCAATTATCTGAACATGTCTCTTCAGTTAAAATGTTACCAACACCCTTGACGGATCATAAAACTATCTTTTTGGAGCTGTATATGTCTACTAGTCATCAAACTAAGAGTCAACTCATATTGGAAATTAAATAATTCTCTTTTATTGAATGAATCTTTGGTAAAGGAGATTAAAATAAAAATAGATGAATGCTGGGATAAGGCACGTGCTGAAAATATGTATGGCAAAAATTGGGAGTTCATGAAATTTGAATTAAGGTCCCTTATAATGAAAAGAGGAGCTGAAATAGTTAAAAACAGAAAAAAAGAAGAATCAGAAATGATCTCTGACATTATTGCTTTATCATCACAGCCACTTGAAATTTATCAGAGGATAACAAGAACACACTT
The DNA here is from genome assembly GCF_029633865.1 of Lampris incognitus. Taxonomy (NCBI): domain Eukaryota; kingdom Metazoa; phylum Chordata; class Actinopteri; order Lampriformes; family Lampridae; genus Lampris; species Lampris incognitus. The sequence goes on from NC_079212.1 coordinate 108,434,887, forward strand.
CAAATTCTACAATTAAAATTAGATAATCTACACTACCGTTCAAAAGTTTGGGATCACCCAAACAATTTTGTGTTTTCCATGAAAAGTCACACTTATTCACCACCATATGTTGTGAAATGAATAGAAAATAGAGTCAAGACATTGACAAGGTTAGAAATAATGATTTGTATTTGAAATAAGATTTTTTTTACATCAAACTTTGCTTTCGTCAAAGAATCCTCCATTTGCAGCAATTACAGCATTGCAGACCTTTGGCATTCTAGCTGTTAATTTGTTGAGGTAATCTGGAGAAATTGCACCCCACGCTTCCAGATGCAGCTCCCACAAGTTGGATTGGTTGGATGGGCACTTCTTTGAGCAGATTGAGTTTCTGGAGCATCACATTTGTGGGGTCAATTAAACGCTCAAAATGGCCAGAAAAAGAGAACTTTCATCTGAAACTCGACAGTCTATTCTTGTTCTTAGAAATGAAGGCTATTCCATGCGAGAAATTGCTAAGAAATTGAAGATTTCCTACACCGGTGTGTACTACTCCCTTCAGAGGACAGCACAAACAGGCTCTAACCAGAGTAGAAAAAGAAGTGGGAGGCCGCGTTGCACAACTGAGCAAGAAGATAAGTACATTAGAGTCTCTAGTTTGAGAAACAGACGCCTCACAGGTCCCCAACTGGCATCTTCATTAAATAGTACCTGTTAGAGCCTGTTTGTGCTGTCCTCTGAAGGGAGTAGTACACACCGGTGTAGGAAATCTTCAATTTCTTAGCAATTTCTCGCATGGAATAGCCTTCATTTCTAAGAACAAGAATAGACTGTCGAGTTTCAGATGAAAGTTCTCTTTTTCTGGCCATTTTGAGCGTTTAATTGACCCCACAAATGTGATGCTCCAGAAACTCAATCTGCTCAAAGAAGTGCCCATCCAACCAATCCAACTTGTGGGAGCTGCTTCTGGACGCGTGGGGTGCAATTTCTCCAGATTACCTCAACAAATTAACAGCTAGAATGCCAAAGGTCTGCAATGCTGTAATTGCTGCAAATGGAGGATTCTTTGACGAAAGCAAAGTTTGATGTAAAAAAAATCTTATTTCAAATACAAATCATTATTTCTAACCTTGTCAATGTCTTGACTCTATTTTCTATTCATTTCACAACATATGGTGGTGAATAAGTGTGACTTTTCATGGAAAACACGAAATTGTTTGGGTGATCCCAAACTTTTGAACGGTAGTGTATATATTCACAAGGCTAAAGGAGCCTTTGTGCGCTCGAGGAGGGGATAGCTTGAGGAGGGAGAGCAAAACCAGCTATTTCTTCAAATTAGAGAAACGACATAATACACTTTGCAGCATGACCAAACTCTGTTCAGATGGTGTCATCACACAAGACCCTAAAAAGATTTCTGAGACATGTGAACTATTTTATAAAGACTTATATAAGTCTAAACTGTCAACAAATGACATGGAAAGTTTCTTCAACTCTTTAGGTAATATTGAGAGCATCAGCAATGCTAATAAAGATTTGTGTGATGCCCCCATCACAACATTGGATGTTGAGGATGCTATTAAAAAAATGAAACTCAATAAGAGTCCTGGGAATGACGGATTAACCTCAGAGTTATATAAATGTTTCTCCAAGGACTTATCACGCTTTTTACATAAAGTATATATGGAAAGCATTGCTAATGAAAAGCTCCCTCCTTCACTGTCTCAGGGGTTGATCACTTTGATTCCCAAACCGCAAAAAAAATATTTGTTGTTAGATAATTGGAGACCTATTTCACTCTTGAACAATGACTACAAGATAATTGCTATGTGTTTGGCTAAAAAATTGAAAAGTACACTTAATGACATTATTGATGAAACACAGTCTGGTTTCATGACTGGTAGACACATAACAAACAACATAAGACTGGTGATTGATATCTTGGATCATTCAGAATTAATTACAGATAACAGCTTCATTCTTTTTTTAGATTTTTATAAAGCTTTTGATTCCATTGAACACAAATTCATATTTAAAGCACTTGACATTTTTGGTTTTGGGAATATGTTTAAAAAATCTGTCAAAACGTTATATGCAGGTGCAAATAGTTCAATCAAACTCCCATATGGCACTACTAAAAGATTTAACTTAAATCGTGGAATCCATCAAGGTTGTCCGATCTCGGCATATCTCTTCCTTCTTCCTATGCAAGTACTTTCCATTCATTTCAAAAACAGTGATGTATTGGGTCTCTCTATTGTTGGCAGAACACTGTCTATCACTCAACTTGCAGATGATACAACACTTTTTTTAAAGGATAAATTTCAAGTTGATAAAGCAATCAAAGTCATTAACTCTTTCTCAATGGCCTCCGGCCTTAAACTGAACATTTCAAAATGTGAGCTTCTTCCTGTTAATAGTTGCACAGATACTATTATTTCTGGGATCCCTGTGAAGCATAAGGTTAAATATCTTGGTATTATAATTGAAAAAGACCAAAACTCTAGACTATCTGAAAATTTTAATCCACTTATAGCTTCAGTCCAACAGAGGTTTAACCTTTGGCTTCAAAGAGATTTGTCTATTACTGGAAGATCCTTGGTAGCTATAGTTGAAGGCCTCTCCAGACTTATAGTATATGCAGCTATGGCACTTGATGTCTCAAAAGACATATGCACTAAAATTGACAGAATATTATTTGAATTTATCTGGAAAAAAAGAATACATTATATTAAGAAGAATGTCATGATAAATAATTTATGTTCTGGTGGGATTAATTCTTTAGACTTCACCTCCTTAAACTCTTTTTTAAAGTCAAATGGATCAAACTTTTCTTAAAAAATCCAAACTCAATCTGGAATTTTATTACTGCCCATATATTTAATTCACTTGGAGGAATGCATTTTCTCCTAAGGTGCAATTACAATATTTATAAATTGCCGATAAAACTGTCCAACTCTCATAGTCAACTTTTGTTATCCTGGTCAATGATGTACTCACACAATTTTTCTCCCCATAAATATTTCATTTGGAACAATCAAGCTATTAGGTTTAAGAACAAATCTTTATATATTAAGAGATGGGTTGATAATAAAATTTTACTTGTTAGTCAATTACTGAATGACAATGGTCAGCTTTTCACTTATGAAGAATTTCTTTCTGTATATGGTTTCCCTGTTACACCAAGAGAATATTCTATTGTATTAGATGCAATACCAGATGGAGTTAGAAGGTTATTGTTGTCTGCTCCTAAAGGTAAAAGTTGTACTATTCCAGGTTTAACTCCTGATGACATATATATTGGTAACTTGTGTCCTTTATTAAGTGATAAAGCCACTAATCAGTGCATTAGAAATATTATTCAGAGAGACATTGTTTCTAAACCTGCAGCCGTTTTCTACTGGAATAATATTTATAATGACATAGATTGGAGGAACACTTGGATTTTATCACGAAAATATTGTATTACAAATAAGGTACGAGAAGTTACATTTAAACTGCTTCACAGATGTTATCCAGTCAAGTCCCTTCTTGTAAAATACAAGATTAATATTGACACACTCTGTTCCTTTTGTGGCAATGTGGATGAAACCATATGTCATTTATTTTGGGATTGTACTTACTCTCATGTTTTTTGGATTGATCTAAATAATCTCATAAATAACAAAATTGACTCTTCTTGTAAACTGAACATCCAACATGTTTTATTTGGTCTGTCACAAAATGAGGAAATAAGTTCAGAAAAAAATGTATATTATCAACCTTCTATTAAGATTTGCTAAATTTCATATTCATTGTACCAAATTTGTACACCAGCGTCCAAACATTAGTGTATTCAAAGCACTTCTTTCATCCTATTTAGGATCTTTAAAAGAATGTATGAATCCTAAAGCCAGCAAAACCAGAAGACTATGTGAAGAATATAATTTAACTTAAATCCTGTATCTCAAGTTTTTTTTATGGATATGTAAATTTTAATTGTGAAATAATTTATACTTTTGTAACTACTTTTTGTCCTATTGTGATGTAATATTTTCTTGTTTATATGTTTTGTTCAATAAAGAAAAAGAAAGAAAGAAAAAAAAAGACGGGGAAAGCGGGGTGGTGTTCGGGTGAGATTCAAGGCTTACCTAACGTCCTCCCGTGGAAATGATCCGCGCCTCCTTTGCAGTGGATGCCACTTTTTTCCGATTCGATGGATCCTGCCTGCTGTTCCTGGCGTTGCTGTGGGCCAACTTCACCTGCCGATGGCGGCTCCTCTTCCCGGGCGGACATGGGCCCGCAGAGGTGGCGTGGATTACAGGAGCCTTCGCCCACTGGATCATGCATCAGCATAGGACAAAGAGGAGCTTAATGTCTGTCTGGCTTTCATTAATGCTAGATCGCTAGCTTATAAGAAATTCCTGCTTAATGACGTCTTTACCTCTCGGGACTTGGATTTTATGTTTCTGATGGAGACCTGGCTTCACGCTGGTGAGGTCACCCCATTTTCTGAAATTCTTCCCCCTGACTGTACATTCATCAGCTCGCTTCAGACCACTGGCAAAGGTGGAGGTCTAGCGTCTGTATTTAAATCCAGCTTCCACTGCCGACATACCCCATCTGACAGCTTCTCCAGCTTCGAGCTGCAACTTTTTGAAATAAAGTGTAATTGTCCGGTGCTGTGCGCAGTGGTCTACTGTCCACCAAAATTCAATAAGGACTTCATTCAGGAATTCGCAGACTTTGTGGTGGGGACTATAGTGAACTATGACAGTTTCTTAATTGTTGGTGATTTTAATATCCATGTCTGTTGTGAATCCATACCTCTGGTCAAAGACTTTTTGAATCTTATTGACTCTTTTAATCTCACTCAATTGGTGACTGGCCCGACGCAAGAGAAGGGTCACACACTGGACCTTGTTTTGGCCTTTTGTTTAAGTGTATGCATCAGTGAAATACGTATATCGGACCATTTGCCTGTGTTATTTACTGTGACGCTGCCTTGTTTTCAGGTTAAATCGTGTGCCCTGGCACGCTGCCTGCACACGATTAACCCTTTGACGGCATCTCAGTACTGTTACTTTTAAAGACTCTATGCTTCACACCCTGGATGACTCTTGTAATCTCAGTGCTGATGACATTACCACTCTTTTTAATTCTACCTGCACTGACATACTGGACTTGGTTGCTCCTGTTGCAACCAAACGTCCTAAACCAGTGACAGAGCCATGGCTCAGTGACACCACCCACGCTGTTAGATGCACATGTAGACATGCTGAGAGAAAGTGGAAGAAAAACAAATTTCATGTCTCCTTAAAAATTCTAAGAGACTGCTTATCAGAGTACCACAGAGCCAAGCCTTTAAATCTGCAAAAACACAATTTATATCAAACATTGTGTCCATCAATTGTCATACGCCTCAGGTTCTTTTTAATACTATTAACTCTCTTATAAATCCGTGTGATTCTCCTTGCATTGTGCCAACACCCACACTCTGTGAAGAATTTCTTAAAGTTTTGTAGATAAGAGCTCTGCTATTAGGGCCTCACCATCTTCTTCGGCCTCAGATCCTGCTGTTTATTCTATGTGCCCAGCTGTGTTACAACAGTTTGAGCCCATGTCCCTCTCCTTTATATCTGAGATAGTTAAGCATTTGAGGCCTTCACATTGCCCCCTTGACAGTATTCCACCCAGACTGTTAAAGGATGTTTTTACCACTGTTGGGTCTTGCATTGTAAATTTGATAAACACCTCTCTTCTCTCAGGCTGTATTCCAGCTGCTTTCAAAAATGCTGTAGTACAGCCCTTCGTCAAAAAGAGCAATCTTGATCCCTCTGTTCTTTCTAACTTTAGACCAATTTCTAAGCGGCCTTTTCTTTTGAAAGTCTTGGAGAAAGTAGTCTATGTACAATTACAAATGCACCTAGAAATTAATGGCATTTCTGAAAAGTTCCAGTCTGGTTTCAAATCATATCACAGCACTGAAACAGACCTTTCAAGAGTTTTTGTTCATCTTCTTTTAACTGTGGACTCTGGGAACTCCGCTGTTCTGGTGCTTTTGGACCCAACTGCTGCCTTCGAATACGGTTGACCATAATATTCTTTTATCACATCTTGAGCTGTGTGTAGGCATTAAACGTACTGCCCTAGAATTGTTCAAGTCTTATCTGTTAAATAGAAGCTTTTCTGTCCATATAGAGCAATTCTCTTCAGCTGCGGACTTCAGCTGCAAGACTGAAATAATTGTATGTGGACAACCTGATCTGTTGATAGCACTGTTGGCCCTTTAGCTCCGACAGTTGCTCTTTTGTTAGGAATCTTGGTGTGATTTTTGACAGCTTTTATCTTTGATAAACAAATAAGCTCAGTCGTCAGAACAATTTTTTTTTCAATTACAACTTCTTGGAAAAGTACAGGCCTATCTCCCTCCAAATGATCTTGAAAGGGTAATTCATGCATTTATTACCTCTCATTTGGATTATTGTAATTCATGGTATGTTGGTGTAGCTCAGTCGTCGCTTTGTCACCTGCAGCTTGTACAAAATGCAGCTGCTCGCCTTCTGACAGGAAAGAAATGGCATGATCACATAACACCTGTACTGGCCTCCCTTCACTGGCTTCTTGTCTGTTTTAGGATCCAGTTTAAGATTTTATTACTTGTTTTCAAGTCTTTAAATGGGCTGGCACCACCTTATTTATCTGAGCTAATACATCATCATGCACCAGTCAGAGCGCTCAGGTCAACAAACCAGATGCTCTTACATGTTCTGAGATCCAGGCTTAATAATAGGGGTGATGGAGCTTTTGCAGTGGCTGCCCCTGATCTCTGGAACAATCTACCAGTACACATAAGATCTGCTCAGACCCTAAAGACTTTTAAATCTTTGCTAAAGACCTACCTCTTCTCGCTAGCATTCAACTCAAGTTGAGCTTGGCACCATGATTTTATTGTGCAAATATACTTTTACTCTTATGTTTTATTGTTTATATTTTATATTCTTTATTTTATTATGTTGTCTTTGCATATGTCTGTGAATGTTCTCATTCATCCAGGTCATAGTTATCCAAAGGAGTTGAACCAAGTGCAACTGGACTTGGTATATATCCGTGAAGACGTTTCGCCTCTCATCCAAGAAGCTTCCTCAAAGAGGAAGCACGAACTGAGGAAGCCTCTTGGATGAGAGGCGAAACGTCTTCACGGATATATACCAAGTCCAGTTGCACTTGATTCAACTCCTTTGGATTTCTTTGCATATATTTTGATATTCATATATGTCACGTATTTTATGTTGTATTTTAAGCTTGTGCAGCACTTTGGTTCAACTGTGGTTGTTTTAAATTTGCTATATAAATAAACGACTTGACTGAAACAAGTCATGCATGACTGCAAGTACTTTTCCTTTGTGATAGATGTTAGCCAGCTTCTGATTTACACAAGCCATTGACAGTTCATTTGAAGTGCACGAGGAGTTATTGAAGTTGGTGTCTTTGCATGACATTACAAAGGGCAAGGATGTTTTCAACGCAGTTAAAATTGTTGTAAGTGAGCATGAGGGCTTTGACAAGCTTTCAGCTGTTGTTACCGATGGCACACCATCAATGTGAGGAAGACACACTGGATTCGCCAGGCTCCTCTAACAGAGCAGCACTGACTGTCCAATGTTGCACTGCATTATACATCAGGTGGGTAACGTTATTGCCAGCTAGCTATTAATATATCGTTATGAATGTGGGGTTTCTTTGTGAGAATTTCTATCATAGGCTAAACCCTATTTAATTTTGATCTTACAGTAGGCCCTCTGTGCCAAGACAATGAACTTCAGCCATGTCATGGATTTAGTTACCAAAGTTACCAATCTCATTGGGGGGGCAGATCTCTCAATCATAGGAAGTTTGTGGCCTTTTTGGATGAAGTGAGTGCTGCTTACAAGGATATAAAGATGCACACTGACATCAGATGGATGAGCTGCGGGAAGTGCTTGGAGAGGTTTTTTGTGCTGCGCACTGGAATCCCAGTGTTCTTGGAAGACACCATTCGATGTGATACAAGTGCTTACTGCAGTTAAACTCAGGGATACATATTTTCTCTGCGACATGGCCTTCCTTGTGGATATTACCTTGCATCTTAATCACCTTAATATGCAGTTGCAGGGAAAAGGCCAAACTGTGTCGGATGTCTATGCACACATGAAGGCATTTAAGCATAAATTAGCCCTGTTCAAAGAAGGCTATTCATGTGACCATCCAAATTTGGCACACTTTCCTGCCTGTGAAGAGATAGGCAAAGATTTCTCCGAATGTGAGAAAACGTTTCTCAAGTACAGAGCAGACATAGTAACACTGCACCATTAGTTCAAGGAATGCTTTCAAGATTTCCACGCCATGCAGACACAAATTGCGTTATTCACTGAACCCCTCTCTGCTGCTGTCAGTGAGCAACCCCCAGAGTTCAGGAATCAGAAACAATTTATTTGTCATTTCATCTTATGTACTACATACACAAAATGAATCACAGCACTGCAACACAAAAGGCAAAAACACATATCCAAAAACCTCAAAAAACAACACCATCAAAAACATACAAAAACAGAGACAATAAAGCAAAAAAAAAAAACAAACAGCCAAGAAAACAGTCAACCCAGTCCAAAAACTCCACTGTCCAGTTACAAACACCAGTTAGGATGATTGTCGGAACTGCTGGTCTGCATGGGCTAGCAGTTAGCTTAGCCTGCCCTGCTTCCACGTCCTGTCAGATCGCCCTCAGTGTTTCCTCGAGGCTCAGCTCCAGGCAGGGCCGTGGTCCTTGGGCCCATCAGATGCAGCAGACCAGGCTCCCTCAACATATCCAATGCCAGCTCTCCAGCCAGACACCTTTGACACACCTCCCCCGCACTTCACGATGACACAAACGTAGACACAGACAAAAACACTGTAATGTTGACACTAGGCGAGGCTGCCACCAGACCGCCTCAGTGTTTCCTCGCAGGCAGGGCCATAAGCTTAGCCTGCCCCGCTTCCACATCCTGTCAGAACATCCCCGGTGTTTCCTCTTTGGGCCCACAGGATGCAGCAGACCAAGCTCTCTCAGCCGATCCAGCGCCACCTCTCCCGGCCAAGAGAAATCGACGATCAAAATAAAAACTTCACAATAATGTAGGGCGCTGGGCTCCACTGGCCCTGGAGCTTATATGCTTCCCCTTCAGTCCTAAGTTCTCAAGTGACACTCTGTCCCCAACATCTAATACCTGGAAACTCACTCTTTTGTCATGGGGACCTCTTGTTCCGCTGATGTATTTCATTAGCAGCCTCTGCAGCTAAGCGATAGGCTCTCTTCAAATCTTGTCAACTTTGCCACATACTGAGAGTGAGGAATCTCATCATCATCAGCTGACACACCAAACCAGACGTCAACTGAGAGTCTGGCTTCCCCCCCAAACATGAGATAATAGGGAGAGTAGCCAGTGGCATCACATTTAGTGCTGTTATATGCATGGACCAGATACCCTACATGCTGACTCCACTGATGCTTCTTCCCATGGCTCAGTGCACCAAGCATTGACAGGAGGGTTCTGTTAAATCTTTTTGGCTGAGGATCACCCTGTGAGTGATACAGAGTTTTCCTAGATATCCGTATGGCCATGATCTTCAGCATCTCTTTCATCAGTTGGCTTTCAAAGTCACGTCCTTGATCTGAGTGGATCAATTCTGGCAGCCGATAGTGAATAAAGTACTTATCTACTAGGACTTAAGCGACAGTAAGAGCTTTTTAGTTCTTTGTCAGGAATGATTGCACATACCGAGTAAAGTCACAGTCTGTCACAACTAGTATGCTATTCATCCCCCTTATGTCTGGCTCTAAAGATCCATCCATCCATTATTCAAACTGCTTATCTTGCCCTCAGGGTCGCACGGATGCTGGAGCCAGGCTTAATTTTGATGAATCTATAAAAAAGAAAGATAAGAAATCAAAACACACTAGGTCCATAGGCCCACTGATTATCTGATGCAAATGCAGTTTCTGAACTGGACTCTTTCATGTGACACACTCACCACAATATGTAAAATAGGTTTCTCAATAAATCAGTCGTTCTCTCTACTCCTAAATGCCCCATATCATCATGCATGGACTTCTGGATGACAGGTACATATTTGGATGGTAAGACAAGTTGAGTGACATCTGCTCCCGAGGGCTTCTTGCTTACTCTGTGCAGCAGTCCCTCCTTGAACACCGGTCTTGTCTATTCTCACCTCATCAGTTCTACTTCAGGTGGCAGATTGTTATTCTTTGGCCACTTTACCTGCTTAATAGTTTTGATGACCGGTCCAACCCAGACATCATTGTTCTGGGCCTTCATAAGGTCATCTCTGGCCAAGGCGTCACCATTCAAATGTACAGGATAAACATAGGTATCTGGAACACATTCTGGATGCGCACCTAGTTGAACAGCATACCTTGGTGATATGTCTACAAGCTCTTCAATGTCTACCCGCTGGTAGATGGCTTTCACTCCAGGTGATGGGATGTCCTCCAATTCCCTTAAATGATCACCTTCTGGCAGGTTTCATGAGAGCAGGTCGGTGTCAATGTTATACAGCAAACAACCATATTTTCTACAGGGCTTCAACAGTAATAAATCAGAAGAGAATGCAGGAAGGCAGAGCATACATGGAGGAGAACTAAACTTCAAATCCACTGATAATTACAAGAAGAAACTCTCCATTTACAATTTGGAGTTGAGCAAGTCTAGACAAGCCTTTTTCTCTCATATTATAAATAGAAATATCAATAACACTATATTTTCCACTACTGAAAAGTTGCCAAATCCCCCAAAACAACTAGTGGTCAAACTCCTTTCTGTTGACAAATGCAATGAGTTTGCATCCTTTTTCAGTGACAAAATTGAAAATATAAGATGGCCTATCAGTACATCCATGTCAAACAATGAGGTAGTTATGTGTTATTTCACACAGACCTAGCTTTTAAGTCAGAGGACAGTCCAGCACCTCAATTTGTCTACCCATTGTCTTGATATTCTGCCCACCCACTTTATAAAAAAAAATTACGTCTTCTCAGCAAGGGACCTACAACAAATTGTAAATACCTCTCTCCTATTTGGCATTTTCTGACAATCATTAAACTGTGGCCATTAAGCCTCTTCTAAAATGGAACATCCTTGATCCCTCCATAGTTAATGATCACAGACCTAGTTCTAATCTCCCCTTTATTAGCTAAATTATTGAGAAAGTAGTTTTTAATCAATTAGCAGCTTTTAACCTCAAACAGCTTCTTAGATAAGTTTCAATCAGGCATTAGACCCCACCATAGCACTGAGACTGCCTTTATAAAAGTATTTAATGATGTTCACCTTAACACTGATTAAGGCAGAATATCTATCCGAGTGCTGCAGAATCTTAGTTCTACTTTTGATACTGTTGACCATGAAATACTCTTTTATAGACTAAAAAACTGTATCGGTCTCTCTGGAACAGTTCTTGATGGGTTCAAATCTTATCTAGTGGGCAGGGACTATTTTGTTACCATTGGTGAATATGAATCTGATCGAACCACCGTGTTCAATTCACCAGGGCTCAATTCTCTACATCGTCACCTTCTTAAAATAATGGCCTAAGTCATATTTTCAAGTTTTTAAAAAAACAGAATAAACTGAAACTGAAACACAATTTGTCAGTTTATTGTTTTTTGAAAAACTTGAAAATATGACCCAGGCCATTATTTTAAGGTGACGACATGCTTCTGATAGACCAAATCCTGAGAAGAAGCAATATTTCTTACTGCAGTTATGCAGACGACACTCAAATCTACATTTCTCACCCAATGATATGACACTATTGATTCACTGTGCGAGTGTTTAGAACAAATAAACAACTGGATGTGCCACCATTTCCTTCAGTTGAATAAAGAGAAGACAGAAATAATTTCATTTGGCTCCAAAAAGGAATGGCTGACAACTAGCACTCACCTTGAGTTCAGGGCTCTAAAGCTTTCAAACCAAGTCAGAAACGTTGGTGTTCTAATAGACTCTGACCGTAGCAGTCATATAAAGGCATTAACCAAACCAGCCTTCTATTATCTCAAAAACATAGTGTCTAAGCAAGACTTAGGAGAAACTTTTCCATGCCTTCATTTCCAGAAGAATATACCACTGCAATGGCCTTTTCTTTGGTGCTTCCCAAAAAAAGTGACGAAACAACTGTAACTCATTCAGAATGCTGCTGCAAAAACTCTTACAAAGACCAAGAGAGCTGAACACATCACTCCGATTTTAAGATCATTACACTGGCTCCCAGCTAGCTATAAAAATTGACTTCAAGGTGCTGCTACCGGTTTATATATGACTTAATGGCTTAAAGGCTTAGGACTTAAATATCTCTCTGACATAATGGGGAACAAAAACTGTAGGTCTTTAAGATCACTACCCACAGGAAAGCTACTTGTGCGAAGACTTAAAACTAAGCATGGCGAGGTTACATTTACCTACTATGCTACTCAAAGTTGGAACCAACTTCCAGACTATCTTAGATTTGGTCCAAATCTCTGCGTTTTTAGGTTCCAATTAAAAACATTACTGGTTTATTCGGCCTTTGATTGAGAGCATTTTATTTTTGTTCTGTTTTTATCCATTATTTATTCACCCTTTCAGGTTTGTCACTATCTTAGATATTTTATTAACTCACTATCTTTTTTTCATTCTCACTCATACCTTTTTATTTCCTTTGTCTTTAATGTAACGTTTCTTATAGTCCAATTTTCTTTTATCCTTCTCTTTGCAAATGTGAAGCACTTTGAATTGCCCTGTGTATGAAATGTTCTATACAAATAGATTTGCCTTTTGCCTTACCTTCTCCTCATGAAGGTGCTCTTCTATCAAAAAATAATGACCACCACAGAGGCAAAGAATGTCCTGATGTACAGCGGAGATAATACACACCTTCGTGAAGGTCATTGATTATCCTGCTAATTAAACAGCTTAATGAAAGAAATCAATAGATCAACATAAAATATTCATCTAAATGTATTTTGACCAAACCTCTTTCTTTGTATTTAGGTTGCTAATATTAGCTACAAAAGCCCTATGAAGCACATCAATTTGGAAGGGAACAGGAATAGATGGTCTGCTCTTCAGAAATAACTGACTGCTGATTATTTTAATTGACTAATCAGAATCGAGTATGCAACATAGTTGTGTAATAACAAGTTATAACAAGGCAAGGAAGATGGTATATATTCAAGGAATTATGGCAAAAAGTGCATGCATACAGAGATTCTATCAGTGGAAACTGCTTATAGTGATCAGCCACTTATACGGATCATAAGTTGCCAAACGGCATCCTTCCTATACTAATGCTGTTTAAATAATTTGGTTATTGGGTATAACCTGTCAGCTTAAAGAGATCATTTTGGTTCTTTTATAAATAGGAAATTAAAAGCAAAAGCAAAATTAAATCAGGAAATTACGTTTTTTTTGTTTGTTTTTTTTTACTTCCTCCCGTGATACTGAACGATGCCACCTCCACTCTAAAAGTCCAAGATAATGGCCATTAAAATCACCAAATAGCCCAAAGTGGCATACACTTACTTTCATTTGTAGGTCTTGGCGTACTGTTATTAAAATTTTAATTTAGGAAACGTTATGCAATATTATCTACTTATTGTCTATTCTTAATTTCCCGTTTAAAGCATTTGAAGCTAGTGATATTTTGTTATAGTACAATAACCAAAAGTCAATTATTGTCTCTCTGTCAATTAAATCCAGTAAAATAGAGAAGCTGTCAGTTATTTTGTGTTATATTTATTTAGCAAGTATACATGTCCATTAGATGGTAAACTGAAGAGAAAGTTTAAAAAAAAAACTCCACTTCAAGTGATTGACCACTTACTATAATAGTCATATCAGCCCAGATATGATGACTATAAGTGGCAGTGTCTTGCTAAATAGGAAATAAAATGTAGTTCAAATTTAAATTGATATCTGTGGCTATTTTTCAAACCACCATGCAAACACAGTCATAAGGATTACCTAAAGGTGGAGGATCATATATGGAGTCATTAAAATTCCAAACATTGTACATATAGTTCTGAGTATATCTACTGTATGCCAGTGTATTCAGAAATACTTTATATCACCAATGAAGAGCACAAGGAACAAAAGAGGGGGGAAAGTGAATGAACAAAAGTAGGAGAGTGTTATAAACTGACTTCCTGAGTTGCATACAAACATAGTACCTTGCCTTGTGGCAAGCCAACTAAGAAGATAATTGCTTTTTATTCCTACTATTAAACATGACAAGAGTTAGAGCCGCCCTCAAGTTGTTTACAAATCCTCTTGTCTTTTGAGTGAGCTACACATTTCACTGTTGGTTGGTTTACTGATACTCATTCATTTGAGTCAGGTAAAATTAAACACAGTGAAAGAAAATATAATTGCGTTTTTGTAATCTTCAATTCTCACGAGTTTTCAAATTTGTCTGTCATCCAGAGCTGTTTGGGGAGAATTCTGCTGGATGTAAATTGATTTCAAAAATTGCCTTGCCTGACATGGATAGCAAAATAAAGGCTGGATACGGCTCCTGATCAGTTGTATCTATAAATAGATTTGAGACTACACTGTAAACCATGTTGGATTTATCTGCACTGAATGAACACTTTAAAAATTCTAGATGTATTTAAAACTCAAGGTCTTGTTATTATTACTGTATTATAATTATTTCTAATATTTTTATTTATCTAATGCTATTATTTTACTCGTATCTTTTTCATTACTTTTGTGATTACTTCTATATAGATTTTTATCTCTTTTATTTTGCTGTTTTTCAACTGTGTTGTTTTAACTTTTTATTGTGTTGTTTTAACTTCTCTACAGCACCTTGAATCTACCTGTGTATGAAACGTGCCTTATAAATAAAACGGCCTTGCCTTAAGCTACCTTTGAGGGGAAATTAGGTTCAGCAAAAAAATAAGCAAAAAACAGAATAAAGGCATTTTTGCAAGGAACCAGGTCACTGCCATCATGTATTATTACCCCTGTGATTTAATATGAGCCATTGTATGTGTTACAATGGTGGCCTACTAGTTAGAGAGTGTCTTGCAACTGGAGCCATGGGTTCAAGCACCCAACAGCCAATATCTGTCCATCAACTTGTTTTCACAGTTTACATTTAGCAAGACACTGGAACCCGGCCTGTTCAAATAATTGCTAGCAAAATGGCCACATGAGGTAAAAGACCATCATTAACTGACCAACACACCTGGTTTCAAGGACCTGTGTTGAAAAGCATCCTCACATCTAAAGTATCTTAGCAACACAGAATTCCCATCTGTCCTGTTTTCGATACTGATTGTGCTCAATGACTTTCCTTGTTGGGGGTGAGGGGTTGAAATGGGGACAATTAACATGTATCAGATTGACCATGCTTCAAATCTGTGATGCCTTAAAAAAGGACATTTCCAATACACCCCAGTTGATAAAAGTGACAACTTCAGACCTTTATTCTTTTGACTTTCAGCTCCAGCAGCTTGGTGTGTTTTATGCCATTGCAAACCAAGAATTTCTACTCCTTTTTAAAACTAGGCAAGGAAAAGCCATTTGCATGATTGTTGTTGGAATATTTATGGTGGCACAGGTAAGGGAATAACCTGTGACACAGCTAAAACAGATGCCCTTGATATCTTGAGCAGATATTAGTTCTTTCTTTTAGTGTTAAAGTTTAATCACTTCTAAGTACAAATGGGACAAGGAGCCATGCGTGACTTTGAAAGGTGCCTGATACATTTTTTACTTCATGTGTGTGTGTGTGTGTGTGTGTGTGTGTGTGTGTGTGTGTGTGTGTGTGTGTGTGTGTGTGTGTGTGTGTGTGTGTATATATGTATGTATGTATGTAGGTGTATATATATATATATATATATATATATATATATACACACACACACACACACACACACACACACACACACACACACACATGAAGTAAAAAGCTTTTGTGTGACAAAATAATCCCTCATTATCATTCATGGTCATTGTCATCTCTTGATCCAGAAGCCTCTCTAAATTGATTTCTTGTACCAGTCCCAGGAGGACATAATTGACCATCAGAGGGCAGAAAAAGTCTCGGACCAAATCTCCTGAAAAGAAGCAGTCCAAATGCAGTCTAGAGTATCACACCAGGTATTTGCTGTGTTATTGTAAGAGCTACAGCAGGCGAAGAAATGTAAGCACTAAAGGAAGGCTGGAATAGTTTAAACTTTGTGGTCAGTCACTTTGTAAGAGTAACAATCAGGGTTTTGTTTTTTCCCAATGATGACTACTGTATCTCATTTTGGATGCACAATTCTCATGTACAACCCATTTTATTAATTGAAACTCAATTTTGTTAATATATATCGTATATATTGTCCTTGCTGTCTTCGCTGCTAACTCATAAAATGTAACTATGACAAAGGTGTGCTGCCCCTTTTTCGTGTGATTTACAAATGTTCTATTAGAGCAATACAAATTAAAGCAAAAAAAAAAAGGGGATCATACAAAAGAAACGTCTTGATCATACTTGCTGGGGATTTTTTTTTTTTATTCTGGAGTAAAGGAAATAACTCAGCAATGTGATGGTTAATATTAGACATGTTAGGCATTATCTTCTAATATTTTTCACTTCCAAAAATGTGGTTTAGAAAGTTTTGTTTAAATGGATTTGCTGAAACATGTCTGACACTGGGGTTCAGTTGCCCTGAAAGACACCATGTAAAGCTCTGTCCCTGGATGATCACATGTCCAAAAAGTGAAGTGAAGCTGGTGAGTAAAATTATATTGTAACCAATGTGCATGATGGAAAAAAAAACTATGAAAATAAGATCCAGTTTGTAAAAAGAAAAAAAAAACAATTATTATCTGTTAAGTAGTGATGAAAAAAATTCACCAGATTTGGCATCCATTCATTATCTTAACCGCTTACCCTGCTCTGGGTCATGGGGATGCTGGAGCCTATCCCAGCAATCATTGGGCAGCAAGCGGGGAGACACCCTGGACAGGCCGCCAATCCATCACAGGGCCGACACGCACATTCACACCTACTGACAATTTAGTACGGCCAATTCACCTGACCTACTAGTCTTTGGACTGTGGGAGGAAACTGGAGCACCCGGAGGAAACCCACGGAGACACGGGGAGAACATGCAAACTCCACACAGAGGACGACCCGGGATGACCACCAAGGTTTGACTACCCCGGGGCTCGAACCCAGGACCTTCTTGCTGTGAGGTGACCGCGCTAACCACTGCGCCACCGTGCCACCCATAAATTTTAAGCTCACCGCCATCGGACCAACGCGGATTTGGCATGACATGCCAAATTTTTTTGTGATCTCAGAAATATGCAAATTCAGTTTGAAGAAAGAAACCCATGTCTCTCACTGGGAGTTTGCTGAAGTAAGCTGGCGACATGAAGGTTTTGAGTTCAATTATACCTGCTGAGGAGAAATAAGTGGAGACACACTCAACCGCTGTTAGGATGTCCTTTAGCCAGTCTTCAATGTGTGGGTATGTGCACAGATGCATAACTCTACCTTCCTGAGCCAATACTCCCCCAGGCAGTCACTTTGATAAAAAACATATTCTATGCAATTGTAATGTCATTTACCTAGATTTTTTTTTTCGGTGGATTTTTCAACTTTTTACTCCCCAATTGTACCTGGCCAATTACCCTATTTTCTGAGCCGTCCCAGTCACTGCTCCACCACCTCTGCTGATCCAGAGGAGGGCTGCAGACTACTACATGCCTCCTCCGATACATGTAGAGTTGCCAGCTGCTTCTTTTCACCTGACAGTGAGGAGTTTTGCCAGGAGGATGTAGCACATGGAAGGATCATGCTATTTCCCGCAGTTCCCCCTCCCCCCTGAACAGGTGTCCCGACTGATCAAAGGAGGCACTAGTGCAGCGACCAGGACACATACCCACATCCGGCTTCCCACCCGCAGACACGGTCAATTGTGTCTGTAGGGACGCACTACCAAGCCGGAGTTAACACAGGGATTGGAACCGGCAATCCCCGTGTTAGTAGGCAATGGCATAGACTGCTATGCTACCCAGATGCCCTAGTTAAATAAGGATTAAAAATGCCCTCTTTTGTGCAAATTAAATTTGTGTTGCATAATAGGTAGAAGTGATAAGAAAGTCAAATTTGGATGCTTAACATCCAGTGAGGCCTCCAATTCTCCTGGGATGTTGGTAAAATAATTGCATACATATACGTATTTAACAGCACCAATACAGTATTAAACTTTTTGGAAAAGACTACAGAACATTTCAAAGTCAAATCCATTTAAATAGGTTAGTATGAGGCGTGTGGCCACTCAACTGAATAGAAATGGGAAGAAAGATCAATATGAACGGTGCAAAAAACAGTAATTATTAAGTACTTTGTGGGGTATTCAAAAAGGCTTCTGCATGGGTTTCAATTGGCTCATTTGCACAAATCTCTTGCAACTAATGAAACCAGGAGGAAATGCTAATTTCAGGGCTGGTAAAAAAAATTATACAATTTCCTTCTTTTGCTATCTGCCTTACTCTGTTTCTCTATCTCTCTTTTCCTCTTGTAATTTTATAAGGATCATGCCTTGCCTTTCCACTAATGGGTGCAAAACATTATTGAAAAGCCACAACATCAAGGTATTATGTCCAATAAGGCAGCATGTTGGACATATGCAAACTTACCATCTCGACTTGAAACTGTACAATCTGCCTAATTATACACGCCAATAAGCCCTCTGTCCAAGTCTCTCCGTGTGTGTGTGTGTGTGTGTGTGTGTGTGTGTGTGTCCTTGTCTGTATTTCTAAAGGCCTTATTCGTGCACGCAAACATGACGTGTCTCTAAATCTTTTGTTCATATCTTTTTAGTGTTTTTTGTATGTGTGCATCTGTATATATTCTGTGTGTGTGTGTATTTGTGCGTTCCTTTCTATGCCTATGTTACTATGAATGTGTATTGCATATTAAAGCAGAACAGAGTTAATGCATTGCATTTTATGAACAACAACTGCCAGGAATGTTAATCCATAACCTACGTTATTTTTATTCCACACCAGGCACTGGCAGAGGCTGTCAGAAAATGACCGGTAAAAACCTTTGAGAGGAGGGTCACTGTATAGCAAGATTGGGGTTAATCTTATTTAGGAAATAGCTGCTTGTGCATATTTTAATTATCCTGGTCAGTGTTTGCAGTAATTGGCAAGACTGGCGTTAACTTCCTGTCTTGTCATGTGAAATCATAATACCAGCCGCATTGATATTTCCTTACACAACGGCGATTCAGCAAAATACATTCACTGGATGCAAAACATTTACATTACACTGCATACATTAACGGTTTGGCAGCTGAGTGACGTGGGGATTAGGGAGACTGCCCTTCAGCTGGAAGGCTCAGGTTCAAATCTCTGTGACAGAAAAAAAAAACAAAAAAAAAACCCCCACCCTGCCTAAGCCTTGTTTTGCAAGACACTGACTACCAGCTCTAGGGGCACTACATGGTGGTGGTGGTGGGGTGTGTTCTTCTTTGAGTGATCAATAGGGTATCACAAAAACTTATGCAGTAATAGATTGCACTGCTGCATATTTCATTGGTGCTGGATAGCTCAAGGAGTTCCCACCGCTTGTTCTCCAGTCAGTAAGCCCAGCACTGCGGCATGGGTGAGGAAAATGCGTGATGGAATGCTGTGAGACATACTGCATATCGCAATGGTAATAGATGACACGATAGACTACCTTATCTATCAGCTAATAATGTGTTGCTAACGTTAGATAAACCTTGGTCCCGCTCGCCAGCTCTGACAAGTTATCTGCCTTGTAAAGAGAAACACTTGGATGCGCCGCTTGGCAGAAACGTTTTGAACACCAAAGAAAGTCTCTGCTGAAACAAAGAAAAATAAACTCACCTGTTGACCAACCGCTAGCTTTGACAGAGCCTGTGTGTGTCCATTGAGAAATAAGTTTCCTACGGAGTCGAATGCCTTGTCCACTTTTGAAAATGTAGCTTTTTTTCTATGCATCTTGGCCTCTCATCCACCCACACGTTTTAGGTCACTGAAAACATACCTTTTGGAAAACCCCTTCCAGGGTAAAGATTTTCTGAAACTCAATTTTCCCTGTTGATGTGTAGACTGGGAAAGCTGAGTTTTTGGTTTGTTATTTTGGTTTTTTTTTTGTTTTGGTTTTTTTTTTTCTCCCCAGGCTTCTGGTTGGCCAACATGGCTTTAGTGTTAGGGTTATATCGCCGATGGTTGGTTTGGCATGCTCTTGACAGCGCATTCATTGTGTTGAGTAGCATGTGTTTTTTGAGTTTTCATTTGGACTGAGATTTTATTTTTAAACAGTGCTCGTGTGGACGGTTTTTTTTTTTTGAAATGGAGGAAAAATCCCGTTTTCAAAAATACCAATGTACGTGTAAGTTGCTACATGTAGGATGCATAATTAATGCTTGTTTACCGGGTGTATGCGCTGATGTATTGATATGGCAATAATAAGCCAAGCAGCAATAACTATATTCCATGCAGTGTGTAGCAATGATGTACGTAGTATTATGAGGTGAAATGGGGATAGTTTCTTGCGAATTAGAGGGCGCTCGTAACAAGGCACTAATAGTACGAAGTAGTACGAAGCAAGATGGCGCTGCCGGGTACAGCAATGCTTAATCATATAAATACACGAGAGATGTTGGATGTTATTCTTGTTAGTTGTAATGGTTATTGATATTGTTTGTCAGCATTATGTAATATTATATTAGTTATGTGGGAATTATGTATATAATTTGATTATTCTGTGGAGTAAGGCTGCGGTGTGTAACACTTCCCATATAATCGATAGTCATTCATGTCCTTTTCCGGGCGAGGTGCTGTAGCTCTTCTGGTGTACTTTCATTGGGTTTCTTGGAAATCGCTCTTAGTTTGGCCCCTCCCCTGGGACCAATCTGCCTTGGGAGACCCGACATGGAGGTATTTCCCCCGACATCACAGCTCCCCATCACCAGGACACCCAAACCCCTCCACCACGTTAAGTGGCGATTCTCGGAGGGGTCCGGAGGTGTGTGCTCCAATTATCGGGGCATCACATTGCTCAGCCTCCCTGGGAAAGTATACTTTAGGGTGCTAGAAAGGAGGCTCCGACCAATTATCAAACCTCAGATCCAGGAGGAACAATACGGATTCCGTCCTGGCCATGGAACAATGGACCAACTCTTTACCGTTGCGGAAGTGCTGAGGGAGGCATGGAAGTTTGACCAGACAGTCTACTTTGTTTTGTGGACTTGGAGAAGGCTTACGACCATGTACCCCGGACACTCTGTGGAGGGTACTGCGTAAGTATGGGGGGCCAAAGCAGTTGCTACAAGCTATCCGGTCCTTGTATAACCAAATTGAGAGCGGTGTCCGCATTCTCGGCACAAAGTCAAACATGTTTTTGGTGGGTGTAAGACTCTGCCAAGGTTGTCCCTTGTCTTCGATTCTGTTTGTGATATTCATGGACAGGATCTGAAGGTGCAGCCAAGATGAGGAGTGTGTCTGTTTTAGGAACCTCAGAATTGCATCTCTGCTGTTCACAGGTGATGTGGTTTTGTAGGCTTCATCAGAATGTGACCTGCAGTGCACACTGGGGTGGTTTGCAGCTGAATGTGAAATGGCCAGGATGAGAGTCAGCACCTCCGAGTCTGAGGCCATGGTTCTCTACCAGAAAATGGTGGATTGCTCCCTCTGGGTTGGGGATGAGTTGTTGCCTCAAGTGAAGGACTTCAAGTATCTCAGGGTCTTGTTCACAAGTGAGGGTAGGATGGAGTGGGAGATTGACAGGCAGATTGGTGCAGCATCAGCAGTAATGCGGACGTTGTACCGCACCATTGTGGTGAAGAGGGAGCTGAGCCGGAAGGCAAAGCTTTCAATTTACCAGTCAATCTTTGTTCCAACCCTCACCTATGGTCATGAGCTTTGGGTAGTGACCGAAAGGGTGTGATCGCGGATACAAGCGGCTGAAATTAGTTTCCTCCATAGCGTGTCTGGACTCAGCTTTTGAGATAGTGTGAGGAGCTCAGACATCCGGAGGGAACTCGGAGTAGAGGTGCTGCTCCTTCGCATTGAAAGGAGCCAGTTGAGGTGGTTCAGGCATCTGGTTAGGATGCCTCCTGGGCGCCTTCCTTTGGAGGTTTTCCGGACACGGCCAACTGGGAGGAGACCCCGGGGTAGACCCAAAACTCACTGAAGGGACCACATGTCTAATCTGGTATGGGAACACCTTAGGATCCCCCAGGAGGAGCTGGAGAGCATTGCTGAGGAAAGGGATGTCTGGAGTGCCCAACTTAGCTTGCTGCCACTGCGACCCACCCCGGAGAAGCAGCTGATGATGAGATGAGAGAGCCACACAAATAGAAAACCAAACCATACTTCTTGTCTGAAAGTATAAATGGTGTACAGTGCATGAAGTTTTCAATAAAGTTGACTTTGGACAAATCAATCACAAGTGCATTTTTTCCGATGCCTCACGGTGATTACACTAACTGACCATCAAACTAGTTCATGGGAGTCACGCACAAATCACTTGTCTGATATAAAACCCATGTTAACACTACACTGAATTATGAATTTGTTTGATATTACATCACCCCATGTTTTCTTCTCAAACTTGTTTCTACTTTACAAGTATCAACAGATTTATAGCTGCTTATCACATTTAGCACTGTGGCTTACCTAAGCACAAGCCTGATGTGTTAAGATGACTTTTTTCAATTTTTTATAATGCAATGATACAAAAAAAATCCATATAGTGGGCCCAATTGCTTATTCACCATTATAAAAAAATGGGTGCCATGACAGCCTGTTCATTTTGTGTGTGTGTGTGTGTGTGTGTGTGTGTGTGTGTGTGTGTGTGTGTGTGTGTGTGTGTGTGTGTGTGTGTGTGTGTGTGTTTTAAGTTTCATTTTGCTTATTTCTTTTATTTTTGTTTTTCAAAATAAAATCTAATACAGCTGCAGAAAACAGGTGGTGGAGCCTCCTGTGATTCAGCTCTCCAACACGTGTAATCTACTGACACTAATCCACCGCTGTATTACTCAACCGTGCTATTTTGAACATTTTCCAATGCAAATATCCAGCTTCTCCTTGCCAAAATTGCCTCCTGTTCCCAAGAAAATAGGGGAGGGGAGCGTAAACACAGGCGCAATATCCTGAGGAATTGACACTGTCAAGATTGGGTCCCACTGGCAAATAGTCAAAATGTGTCATGAGGCTGACAAATTGTCTTTGAAGGCAGCAACAGCCAGCAGAATGCTGGATTCCTAAATTTGAGATGTTTTCGTTTTTTTCCCTCCTACTAGTAAAAGACAGGTATTAAATTTTAATCAACTATCTTAAGAAAGAGAATATCTTGAATTTATATGTTTATTTATTTCGTTTCATTCGTTAAAGGTCCAGCTGTCCTCCAGCTGGACCCATCAATCCTGGGGTCCCTCCCCCAACCCATTCCCCACCCACCCTGTTTTCTACCTTTCCCTTCTCATCTTCTTTTTCTTGCTCTCTTTATTGCTCTCACTCTCCCCCTTTTTTGTTGCATCTTTCTCCTTTTCAACTCCTTTTTGTCTCTCCCATCTTTCATTTACCAAAATGCTCCCCTCACTCTCCCTTTCTTCTCTGCCACTGTCTCTCTTTCACTCACTTGCTTTCATTCTGTCCATCAGCTATCCCTTCAGCCTTCCCTCCTCTTCTCTCTCTATCTCCTCCACATCCACTCTTTCCTGTTTTCTTCCCTTCCCTCTCCACTCCATCTCTCACCCTGTCTCAACATTTCTCCCTCCACTCTCCAGTCAGTCCTCCCCACCTGTTCCTCTCTCTCTCTCTTTCTATATCGCTCTCTCTCTCTCTCTGTCATCAATCGCCATCTCTTCACCCCCCCATCCCCATGCTGCGTGCCGCTCTGATGGCATAATGGGCCAGTCCCTGCGGATCAATGACTTAGAGGAGAAAAACAGAGGAGATGCAGAGGAAGAAAGGGTTTTTTCAGGGACGGAAAAACACTGAATCCCAACTATGGACTGAAGACGGGCCTAAGTCGGTAAAAGGGTAAAGGTGAAAGGTGGAGTGAGAGATGGGGGGGTACAATGTGATGTGGATGTGGGCAAATGAGAATGAGTCATATTGTGTGTATGTGTGTGCGTGTGTGTGGGGGTGGGGGTGTGTGGGGGTGTGTGTGGGTGCGTGTGTTATGACTGACTTGCATATGAACACATTTGTCTTTTGATCCTCCATTTTAACAATTTTCTGTGTTTTCTTTCATTTCTTTTTTGCATTATTCATATATCCTTGATTCTAACCTATTTTTTTTCCTTATTAGATGATAGAAACACAGAGAGAACACAGCAACAATGAACAAAAACAAAAACTATGAAAAGGGAAAAACATTGTTAAAGATGAAGTATTTTCAAACACCAAGTGAAGGACGGATCTTTACAAAGTGTGATATGAACGTTTCACAGTGGAAGTTTAAGTGTTAATCCGTCTTAGCTGTGCTGTTTCCTGTTTTGTTAATAATAATAACTTTATTTTCTAGAATTTTACTAAAACAATGTTACAAAGTGCTTTACAAAGAAATAAAGCCAGACAAGACAAAAATAAGAATGAGATCAAATAAGAGTAAAAAAAACCAGTATGAATAAATATAATTTTTACATTTGTAAAAGCTTCCACAAAAAGAAAAGTTTTAAGATGAGATTTAAAAGAAGCTAGAGACATGGCTTGTCTATCTTAGTTCAATAGGAAGAGCATTCCATAGTCTGGAAGCTCTAACAGCAAAAGCCCGATCACCCTTTGTGACAAACCGAGACCTGGGAATAACCAGCAGGGCTCCATCTGTGGATCTTAATGGTTGAGAGGGCGTATACCAGGTCAATAAATCAGAAATGTATGTAGGAGCAAGACAATTTAAGGCCTTAAAAGTGAGCAATAAATTTTTTAAATCAATTCGAAATATAACAGGGAGCCAGTGTAGGGAGGCAAGCACAGGAGTGATATGGTCATGCATCTCTGTCCCGGTAATGAGCCGAGCAGTGGCATTTTGTACCAACTGCAGATGGTGGAGGGAACTCCTGCTGACACCCGAGTAAAGTGCATTACCATAGCCAAGCCGAGAATAAAAAAAAGTATATACAACTTTTCACAGATTGGCAATTGATAAAAATTATCTAATTTTGGAGATAACATTGAGCTGGAGAAAGCATGATTGATCAACATGTTTTATTTGATTATCAAAACTGAGGTTACCATCGAATGTTACCTCAAGTTTCCTAGCAGCCTGCTTAAGACTACCTGACACACCACCAAGATTAGTAACAAAAGGGCTGATGGAATTTGGGGACCAAACAGAATGACCTCAGACTTATCATCATTAAATTTAAGAAAATTTTCGGACATCCAAGATTTAAGGTCAGAGAGGCAAGTTGTGAGATTTGCTAGGGTGCTATGATCTGTGGGTTTTAGTGGCATCTATCGGTGTGAGCATCGTCAGCATAAAAACCGTAAAACACATTGTGATTTTGAATGACCTGGCCAAGGGGCAGCATGTATATAGAAAATGGAAGGGAGCCAAGAACTGAGCTTTGAGGGACACCACAACTCAACTGAGCCATTGAGGAAGTAGAGTTTCCCAGAACAACAGAAAAAGTTCTATTGGTGAGGTAAGAGCATAATAAACTAAGAGCTGAGCTCTTGATGCCAACCCAAGTCTCTAAGTGATGTAAGAGGATGTTGTGATTGACTGTGTCAAAGGCAACACTTAAGTCTAAAATAACTAAAATTGTGTTACTTTCTATGGGGTGGTGGGGTTTGAGTTGTGTTTAGTCAGAGATTTTAGTTTAAGTACAAACTTGTGAAAGTTATTTCGTTTACATGTAGTTAAATTGTAACATTGTTTGAATTGTTAGTTACATAAGTGAAACTGAGTATTGATAATAATAATGATATTTATTTCAGTCGGATGTGTGTGATTTCTGTGTGCTTGATAAGGACTTTTATTGCAAAATTCTATTGTTGAGAAATGCGTGCATCTGGGGTCTCAGTTGGGGAGCTGCTGTGATTGGGTGATTTACGTTCTGGAGGTGACGTTAAGGAAGTTAATACAACTTCCGAGCGGGGATTCTTTAGTATGACTGGACGAGAGGACGGACTGGTGAGTGATTGCGAGAGTGAGTGAGTTATATTGTGTGTTAGCTTTGAGTTGAGGGGTATTTGAATGATGTATGTTTGTATTTTGTGTGTTTTTCTTTTCAAGGATCGTAACCTGTTGGTTAAAATAAAGAAATGTTCGACCATTGAGTGACGTCCTGTTCATCCTCGCCTCAGCTGCGGGGCTCGTTTGAGAGTTAGCAGCACAGTTATGAACCACCACGACGGCAGAAGAGTTGCTGAGCCGTCGCCTGGAAGAGAAAGGTTGTGGTATCCATGTTGTTGGTGTAAACGTAATAAACCCGCACATAAGGCCGCTAGGGTCAGCGAGCAGGTGGTGAACTTTCCCTTTCAACAATGTACCTGTTTGTAGCTAGCATGCTAGCTCAGGTCCGTGTAGATAACTAAAGTAAGGGCTCAGCTAGCAGTTTAGGAAGGTAACGCTGCTAGCTAAAGTAAGCAGAGCTAGTAGGCTATGAAGCTAATGCGCTACCTAGCAATTAGGAGAGTTAGCAAGGGAAAGCTAACGTAATTACCATAACAAAAGCTGACGTGAGCTAGCAAGGAATGCTAGCCCAGCCAGTAGAATAGGAGCTGGCTAACTAAACAGCTACCTGCTGATGCCAGTGATCATATTTAGCAGCCGTCTAAATTAATGACCTAAGCTTTAGCTTGGTTTTGAGCGTACCTGGGTAGCAAGCCGGCGGGGGAAGGTGAGACCTTCCCCACTTTATTTATTTGTGTTGTTTTCTATTTTGGGCAGTATCCCCGGGGGGACCCCTGGTGAGCCCGGTAACGCCGCTGAAGACTAGTCAGGCTGAGCTAGTCAGGACAGAAGATTCTGAGCTAGTGTAGGCAGCTAGAGAGGGCGGAAGACATTGAGTTAGAAAAGGAGATACAGGTACGCTCAGAGCTTAGCATCCAAGGTCAATCAATAAAAATGGAATCACTAAAGAAAGAGAGGACCAAAGTGAAGACGGCATTCACAAAAAGAGCCAACTACATCCTTAGAATGGCAACAACCATGGTTCGAGATGAGCTGAAAGTTGAGTGGAAATCATTTTCTCATGATGCAAAAAAGGGTCTTTCTGCAAATGATGACTATGAGGCTGGCTTGCTAGCTGAAGTGAACGATGACGCAGAGGCACTGGATGGGCAGCTCAAAGCAGACATAGAGAGAGTAACCAGAGAGTGTGAGCTCAAAGTTGAAGAGGTGAGACAGGCAGTCAAGTCCAGCCTTTGGTCGAGATATGCGGAGACCGAGCTAATATCTACCATTGGACGGGCAGAAAGAAGCTATGAAAGCGCTGAGGGAGTCAGCCTGGAAGGAGTAACCAACAACAACGGTAAGGAGCAAAACGCACTCTTGGAAGGTCTCATCGCCAAGGCAGAAACTCTGCTGGCTGTCTGGGAAGAGTGGATCCCTGAAGGGGTTATGCGCGACATGAGTAAGCGGCTACGGGTGCTGGAGGACAAGAGAAACGAGCTCTGGATCAGGTGGTTGGCAGAATTCGGCAGGGCCAGGAAAAAGGAGGCCGATGAGATCGCAGAGACTGAGAAGAGAGCCGCCGAGGCCAGGCTAAAGGCTGCCGAAGTTAGCGCCGAGTCTGAGGAGAGGGCTTCGGAGGCCAGGAAAAAGGCTGCTGAAGCTCAGCAAAGGATGGCTGAAGCTGCCGAAGAAGAGCGTGCTGAGCTAGCTAAGGCTCAGCGGAAAGCATGGGAGGAGGCACATAGCGCCAGTATGGCAAGCCTGGGAGCGGGAGGCGCGCAAGCAGCAGCCAAACCGAGAGTGCGCCTCCAACCAACAAGACTACCGACGTTCAGCGGTTGCATGAGAGACTTCCGCCATTGGCGAAGAGACTGGGAAAGTCTGCAGCGGCAGGGAGATCCGTCAGAGTCACCGGAAGTGAAAAAATTCCAGCTCCTAGACAGCGTGGAAGAAAAAATCGCCAAAGACCTCAGACTTTTGAGCTATGATACTGCAGGAGAAATGTTCAGGGTCCTGGAGAACCGGTTTGGGAACAAGACTACCATCGCGATTCAGATAATCAGGGAGTTGGAGAAGTTTCCAGCGGTGAAAGGAAACCAACCAAGAAAGACAATTGATCTGATTCAAGCTGTGGAGAAGGCCCTGACCGATCTGACGGATCTCGGAAATACCGATGCCATAAAGAATCCGCTGGCAATGGGAACTATAGAAATCAAACTACCTGACAGTGTGAAGATGGACTGGCTCAAATTCGAAACCAAACCCGAGAACGGTGTCACTGCTGATGGTCGCTTTAATGCTCTCTTAAAGTTCCTAAAGGAGCAAGAAGCCGTCTTCGAAAGGTTGGAGCAGCTAAGAGTCTCAGAAGAGCCTGAGAAATCGAGCAAACCGGAAAGGAGGGCTTTCACATGGGCCACAGGTAGGAATTTGGCAGAAGAGGAGTGCAGCGTATGTGGAGATGAGAAACACGGAGGCAGGATCTTCTTCTGCAAGAAGTTCAAAGGGCTCAGCCTAGCCGAAAAGAAAGACATCGTCGAAAGGAATGGAGCCTGCAGGAGATGCTTGGCATCCAGTGGTGCGGATGGAGAATGTAGTAACAAGTTCCTCTGCAAGAAGAAGTGCTGCCAGAAAAGAGATGGCTCAGACCACCACTACCTCTTGTGCTCCGTGGAAGGAGGGCACAAAAGTGATGAGAAAAGGAGGGAAGAGCAAGAAGTGGGAAAGAGAGACACAAAGGCAGGAAGGCTCTCAAAAGAATAAGAGAAGGCCCGAGCTGATGTCTCCCCTGAAGTAGCGGAAAGGGTAATAAGGGCATTTTCCAACAAGACGACAGTGTCAATGAGTGCAAGTGCAAAGAGTGATGGTCTCCTTGAAGAAAAGGGTTTGACAGAGCATCCAGTGCTTATGATGATCATGGAGGTCACAACCAATGGAGGACAAACTATCGGGACCCTGATGGACCTTGCGTCCAATTCTAATTACATTACCCACCAAGCCGCCAACAGACTCCGACTGAAAGGAGAGAAGGTAATGCTGGTCGTGCATGGAGTTGGTGGAATGAAAGTAAGAGTCCAGACAAAAAGGTACTTGCTAAAAGTCAGAATGTGGACTTCAGAGAATGAGTGGTGTCCCCACCAGATCGTCTGTTATGGACTGGACGAGATCGCACAAGCAGACCATGTCGTTAGCCCGGGGCAGCTCAAGAAGTTCTTCCCGGAGGTCAAGACAGAGGAACTGGTCAGGCCAGAGAGAATCGAACTCTTAATCAGCCACCGAGAGGGTAGACTTGCTCCGCAGCGGATGAAGAGAGTGGGAGACCTGGTGTTGTGGGACGGCTCACTGGGCAAGACTGTGGGGGGAGTGCACCCTGATCTGTTCGAAGACGTGAAGGTATCCATTCACAACTCAAAGACACATTTTGCACGCTCAATGAGAGCAAGTGATCAAGGTTGAAGAGATTTCCAGAGAGCCAAATAGCTCCAGAGAGGAAACGCTGGGCCTGGAGCAAGAGAGTGGTGAGGAGATCAGGAACACGGCCACAACCAGCAACGAAGTTCTTGAGTGGTGGAAATGGGACAACATCGGAGCTGCCTGTGAGCCGAAGTGTGGAGGATGTCGGTGCAAGAAATGCCAGCCAGGGGGGAAGGAAATGACTCTAGCTGAAGAGAAAGAACTAGAAAAGATCAAGGAAGGCTGGTCTATGTAGCCACTGACGACCACAGTGACTCGCCGCACTGGAACGCGGGATACCCCTGGACTGAAGACCCGGCTTCACTTCCAAATAACAGGAAAGTGGTGGAGGCGACATTCCTGAAAACCGAAAAGCGCCTCATGAAGGACCCATTGTAGAGAGCTGCTTACGCAGCCCAAGTGGAAAGAGGAGCAGCCATCGCGTTAAAGAAGGACACGATCAACAGTTGGAGAGGGCCAGTTTGGTACGTAAGTCACCTAATCGCACCGAACCCTCACTCTGTCACCACGCCAGTGCGGCTCGTCTGGAACAGTAGGCAAGAGTTCAAAGGGACAAGCATGAACAACATCCTGCTGAAGGGTCCGGATGTGCTAAACCCAATCCGGGCGGTTCTGCTCAGGTTCAGAACAGGAGAGCATGCATACATACATAAAGAAGATGTACAATTCTGTGTGGCTGAACGAAAGAGAGGTTCACCTTCATCCGTTCCTCTGGAGGGACTCACCCGAGGAAGAGATCAGAGACTTCGCTATCACTCGGGTCAATATTGGAGACAGGCCAGCGGGATGCATAGCGCAGTTGGCCATGAGGGAAACCACGAGACTGCCCAGGTTCTCTCACATGAGCGACGAGAGAAGAGTGCTTGAAGAGGAAAGCTATGTGGACGACATCCTCACATCCCACAATGACCCACGGAAGCTGGACAAGATCACAAGAGGAGTGGAGGAGATACTCTGGGCCGGAGGCTTCTCGCTCAAACCATGGATTTGGTCCGGTCAAAGTGGGAGGTGCGAGGGTAGTCAGGTCGAGCAAGCTGTTAAAAGCCCAAGTTCAGAGTCCGGAACCCTGGTGTTGCCCAACCAGCTAGGGCAGGAAGACAACAAGGCTCTTGGTGTCGGATATTATGTGGACAGCGACAGACTCTTCCTGATGGTTTCAATCAACATCTCCAAAAGAAAGCAGAAGATGAGGACGGGGGTCGACCTCTTGGAGAAGGAGATCAAGGAGAAAACGCCAAACCCTCAGACCAGACGGGAGCTCCTAAGCCAGGTAGCAGGGCTCTACAACCCTGTTGGTCTAGCTACCCCAGCCAAAGAGAGAGGGGCCATCTTGATAAGGAGAGCGTTCCAGGAGACTGGAGGAGGAGACTCCCAAGAAAGACACGTGGGACAGTCCCCTTCCGGCAGACCTCCGGCAGCTTGATGGCAGATGCCATCAAGCTTTTTGAAGAGTATGTGCGGCTTCGTCAAATCAGTTTTGAAAGGAGCCTTACTCCTCCTGGATGGAGGGGGAGGCCGTGGGGCATCACGTTTTCAGACGGGAGTGATGACGCCTTCGGAGCTGTTCTGTACCTGAGGTGGGAGACGTCTATAGAGGCAGACATCCGCCTTGTTGAGTCAAAGGCCAAGCTGGCGCCCCTTAACCAGAAGGGCGACGTGGTCAAAGCAGAGATCTGCGGCGCCGTCTTCGCTGCCAGGCTGAGAGGGTTCTGGGAGAGGCAGGGTCGACTTGAGGTGGAGAGATGGTTCCACTTCATAGACAGCCAGACTATCCTGGGAGCTATCCAGAGGGAGAGTCACGGGTATCAGACATTCTTCGCGAACAGGGTCGGGGAGTTTCAGAAGGCTGGGCCTGTAGCTGACTGGTGGTGGATCCCAGGAGATCTGAACGTTGCCGACCTTATCACCCGAGGAGGTCCTCCAGAAGACCTGGGTGAAGGCTCCATTTGGCAAAAGGGTCCTGAGTTCCTAGTGAGGCCGGTAGAAGAGTGGCCCATGAAGTCTGCGGCGGAGGTGGTGGCCAGCGCCAGAGAGGCTGTCAGTAAGCTCCAGCGGAGGGCATTCACAGCAGCTTTCATTCAAGCCCAGTGGAAGAAGACGGCAAGTCCTGTCCAGGGGCCTCTGGATGGGGCTGATGAGGCTCCTGTGCACACGGTGAAGGAGGAAGAGTCGACCTCCACTGAGATTGAAAGCAAGGAGAGGCTCTGGGGCGCCGCCATCGTTGACCTGGTTGAGCCTGAAAAGTTCAGTAGCTTGGCCAAGCTCTGTGGGGTGATCGGTTGGGTTCGCCGAGCTGTTAAGAGATGGATGATTCGCGGGAGAGCCATGGAGAGAGCAGAGTGGGAGGCTAAGCACTCAAGAGAGAAGGTGGGCAAGCCAGTTCTCGATGTGGGGGAGGTCAGAGCTGCCTTTTGGGACCTATGCTTGGCAGCCCAAGAGGGGGTAGCTTTCCCTGAGTCTACATTGAACCGGCTTGTAGTCGTCAGAGAAGAGACGTCAGGACTATTGTTGTGCTATGGAAGGGTCCAGACCACAGGAGAGACAGGAGTGCCGCTGGTTCCGTATGGAGCATGGATAAGCACCCTGCTGGTAGCGAGCGACCCTGTGATGCTGGCCGTGCCTCTTCAGGGGGACCTGGCTCCGGGGTCGTTAAAGACTTAAAGAAGAAATTGAAGAGTTGACCGAAGAAACACTACCAAAGAGAAAGCGGTGATTATTAGTGTGGTCTCCTTAGGTCTAGAGTCCAGGAGACCAAGTGGGAGGTGTGTCACTTTCTATAGGGTGGTGGGGTTTGAGTTGTGTTTAGACAGATTTTAGTTTAGTTTAAGTACAAACTTGTGAAAGTTATTTCGTTTACATGTAGTTGAATTGTAACATTGTTTGAATTGTTAGTTACATAAGTGAAATTGAGTATTGATAATAATAATTATATTTATTTCAGTTCGGATATATGTGATTTCTGTGTGCTTGATAAGGACTTTTATTGCGAAATTCTATTGTTGAGAAATGCGTGCAACCGGGGTCTCAGTTGGGGAGCTGCTGTGACTGGGTAATTTACGTTCTGGGGGTGACGTTAAGGAAGTTAATACAGCTTCAGAGCGGGGATTCTTTAGTACGACTGGACGAGAGGACGGACTGGTGAGTGATTGCGAGAGTGAGTGAGTTATATTGTGTGTTAGCTTTGAGTTGAGGGGTATTTGAATGATGTATGTTTGTATTTTGTGTGTTTTTCTTTTCAAGGTTCGTAACCTGTTGGTTAAAATAAAGAAATTTTCGACCATTGAGTGATGTCCTGTTCATCCTCGCCTCAGCTGTGGGGCTCGTTTGAGAGTTAGCAGCACAAAAATCGAGCTGTCACCTCTGTCTGCAGTCAGCAGTAGGGTCACCTACTGCTGACTGCAGATAGCTCTAGTTAGGTGACCCTAACTAGAGCTGTCGCAGTACTATGAAGTACTCTAAAACCAGACTGGAAACTGTTAAAAACACTGTTAGTATTCATGATAAAAGAAATCAATTGAGATGAAATTACTCTCTTCAGAGAATTTGGAGATTGGTCTGCAGTTACTTAAGGACAGGGGATCTAAATTGGGTTTCTTCAGCAACGGGTAAACAATGGCATGCTTAAAACTGTCTGGAAAGGACCCAGAGGCCAGATAATTATTAAGAATTTGCAGAATAATAGGGCTACTGGTTGAAAATATCTCCTTGAGCTGCTTAGTGGGTATGATATCTAAGATGCAGGAGGAGTTCATATTGGAGACTACTCTCTAACACTGAAATCGCAATTGGTTGAAATTGGGTAAAAGAGGCAAAATTAGCATGGGGAATGGAATGAATGCAAGAGCCTGGCTGGATTTGGGACCTGCTATTCTCCACCTTATTTAAAAAATGAGTGAGAAATGTTTTGGACAACTCACCATCAGGTTCAAAAAAAGAAGTGGAGGGACCGTCAATAACAATCAGTTATCTTTAATAGAACTTTATGATTGTAGCTATTTCTTGATATCAGTTCAGAGAAGTGTGCTGATCTTGCATCCTTAACTGCCTTCTGGTAAAGTAACATTTGATTTTTAAGGGTGTTATGTACTAATTCAGACTTGCTAACCTTCCATTGTCATTCTGTTTTTCTACAGTCTTCTAAGGGCATGAGTGTGATCGTTCAGCCAGGGGAGGTTATTTGATTTTTGTTTCCTAATTTTAAATAGTGCAACTTGGTCGAGGATGGGTAGGCATTGATCACTGAATGAATTTAACAGTGCATCTGGATTGGGGAGGGATATAGAGGGATTAAAGGATGATGAATTAAAAGCCTCACAGGGTTATCTGCAGAGCCAGCACTGAGAATGCGACAGCGTGTTTTAGGATAGTGACTAGGAATAGTAAGCTGCAGTGGAACTTTGAAAATGACAGCTGTATGGTAAGTTACGAGCATATCCACCAGAGTAAGACACTCGAGAGAGAAACCAGATGAGAGTATAAGGTCTAAAATGTGACCTTTGGAATGTGTGGCCCCTTTAACAGATTGGATGGTGTTAAAAGAGTCTATAAGATCCAAAAAATGTGAAGTCAGGGAATGGAAAGGACAACACATGAATATTAAAATCACCAATAACATGCACCGTGTCATAGCTTGGCATGACAATAGATAGAATGTCAGAAAACTCAGATATAAAACTAACTGAATTAGAGGGCCTATAAATTAAGATGCAGCGTAAAGGAGGAGGGCCAGTGATTAAAAAACATAAAACCCCAAAGGAGATAAAATTACCAAAAGTAACAGGATAGCACTTAAGACCTAACTTATAAAAAACAGCTAGACCACCTGTAGCTACACTGGTCCAATGAAATAACAGCCACGCATCATACATGTCTTTTGAAGATTGATTTTATATCGCTCTCTCTCTATCGTCAGCAGACACCTGTATGATGCATGGCCGTTATTTCATTGGACCAGTGTAGCTACAGTGAAAACGTGCGCCTCTTGAACCACGTGTAGAATAAAATTGTTTTGGGGGCTGTATACGGAGATGTCTTTCCTCTGCATCTATGTTGGTTCTGACTCATAATGCAATGGCTATGCCCTTGACGAAACTTTGGTCATGTGACCTGTTACACTCTAACGTCAAATAACCTTGCATAAAGGGCACGTTTTTTAACTAAACATTTTTGCCGTGTTATATTTCAAATACATTTTTATCAATGTTACCCCTTTTAACCATGTATTTATTGCATTTTTAATCTTTTTTTTCTTTTTAACGGCTGAATGAACTCAATATAACTATCTCTGAGACAGTTACACTCCCACCAAATTACTGATTTATGATAACCTTTATGCAAATATTTGAATAAATCTAGTAATTTCCAGAACCAAATAGCCGGTATTTAAAAAAAAACACACACACAAAAAAAACGCTTAGGTCAAGACCGATACTTCAAACTCTCCAAATATTTAGAAACTAGTTATATTGTAACACATTTTAGTTATTTTCTACAAGCACAACTAATTTATGAATAGGACGTTCAAGAATGGATGGATTAATGAGGCATTGACCTTCTTTCCCTAGCTTTCTATTTCCTATTTGTATGGTGGCTTTTCTCACCAGTCCATCATCATCTTTGCAAACATCTAGCACTCTTCCTAGTTTCCACTTATTGCGGGAGAGCTCATTTTCTTTGACAATGACAACATCTCCAATCTTCACATTTCGTCTTGGTTATTGCCAGCATTGTCTGAGGGTGATGTTTGCGAGATATTCCTTCCTCCATCTGCTCCAGAATTGCTCTGTTAAGTATTGTACTCTGTGCCACCTTTTTCTGGCATACAGATCTTCCGCCACAAACTTTCCTGTTGGAGGCAGTGGGACTGAGGCCTTCATGGTAACTAGATGGTTTGGGGTAAGTGGCTCTAGGCTTTTGGGGTCACTGATACTGTCAGTGGTGAGTGGGCAGCTATTTACAACTGACATGGCTTCATGGAAAAATGTTCTCAGCGAAGCATCATCTAATCTTCCAGCACTCTCTGAGAGGACTGAGCTCAGCACGCTCTTTACTGTCCTAATCTGCCGTTCCCAAACACCTCCCATGTGACTGGCATCAGGTATGTTCATAGTAAAGTCACACTGCTTTTCAGACAGATAAGCAACCAGCCTGTCTTTTTCCACTTCCTTTAACGCCTTTATTAGTTCGTTCTTTGCCCCAACAAAATGTGTCCCTTGATCCGATCTGATTTGTCTTACAGCTACATGGATGGCTATAAAACACCGCAAGGCATTCAGGAAAGCATCAATTGTGAGATCCTCCAACATTTCTATGTGAATTGCCCTTAAGGATAGACAGGCGAGGATGAGACCATATCTCTTATGCTCTTTACGACGTTGCTTTGTGTGAAACGGTCCAAAACAATCCATTCCACAGTAGGTGAATGGTGGTGAGGGATCGACACGGTCAGCAGGTACATTTGCCATTTTTTGCTCTTCTGTCGGCCTGCAAACTTTCCTGCATGTGACACATTGTTTAATGTGGTTTGCCACAGCTTTGCTCCCACCAACAATCCAATAACTTTGGGTTTGCGAAGCGAACCCTAGTTATATGAACAACGACAAAATCGCTGAGAGGGTTATTGCATTGTGACATCATCCACAATAGCTCGCTGGAAACAAGAAAAACGATGGAGGTGCATTCCCCGTGCCAATCCCGGACAATATGACCCCCTGTGGTCATATGTCCTCCCACCGACCCCGTATTGGCACGCCCACCGGAAGCGCTATTCCTCTTTGTAAGTCGAACCATCTCCAACTAAATGAGCACCACACCTGTGGCCCGGGTAGGAGGAGAACGGCTCTATTCTCAGCCATTTTGGAGTACGTGAAATGTAACTTTGGGTTCGCGAAGCGAACCCTAGTTATATGAACAACGACAAAATCGCTGAGAGGGTTATTGCATTGTGACATCATCCACAATAGCTCGCTGGAAACAAGAAAAACGATGGAGGTGCATTCCCCGTGCCAATCCCGGACAATATGACCCCCTGTGGTCATATGTCCTCCCACCGACCCCGTATTGGCACGCCCACCGGAAGCGCTATTCCTCTTTGTAAGTCGAACCATCTCCAACTAAATGAGCACCACACCTGTGGCCCGGGTAGGAGGAGAACGGCTCTATTCTCAGCCATTTTGTCGTTGTTCATATAACTAGGGTTCGCTTCGCGAACCCAAAGTTACATTTCACGTACTCCAAAATGGCTGAGAGGGTTATTGCATTGAACAATGACAGGATTCGTGCCTCCGTTCCCTAGCCGTCCAATGAACCCTTCAAACCCCTGGTGGGAAGGGGTACGCGTTCTGATGAGAGCATCCTAAGAGGCCTGCTCCAGAACAGCGTCGGCAACCGACCGCACCTTAACGTGCCAGTAATAATGCTGTAAGAAAGTGGTCTCACCACTCCAAACCGCCGCCTGGCGGATGACCTCCCAGTCGATACCTGACAACACAGCTATTGACGTAGCAGTCCCTCGGGTAGAATGCGCCTTCAGCTTAGGAGCTGTTTTACCCGCTTTGGTATACGCCTCCGTAATACCATCCACCAGCCAGTGTGCTAGCCTCTGGGTGGAAAGGGCATAACCTGGTTTGCTCACTCTGTAGGTCAACAGCAGCCTGTCAGACCTACGAATATCTGCTGTGCGCCGCATGTAAAAGCGTGAAGCCCGTACAGGACACGAGAGGTGCAAGCGTTTCTCATCCCTAGTCACCGGTGACGGATGAAACGCGTGTATCACCACCGGGGCCCTACGCGTCAGGACAGACACAGTTTTGGGCACGAAGCTGGGGTCTGTAAAGAGCGTGACCATCAGATCACCAGAAAACACCATCCCCTTGATGGTGAGTGCAGTGAGCTCACAACCCCTCGCTGCGGTGGTAAGTGCCAAGAGCACAGCCAGCTTAGCCGAGACATAACGCATGTCTGCCGTAGACATGGGTTCAAAGGGATCTTTCTCTAGTGCGCGCAGAACAAGGGAAGCATCCCAAGTTTCAGCTCTCGTAAGCTCCTTAGCTGAGAGCTTCTTAGCACCCAACAGGTACTGCGTCATGAGCGGGTGCGTGAAAACCGTGCTACCCTCGATCTTCCCCCGGAAGAACGTGAGAGCCGATACACAGACTTTGACCGAGGAGAAAGACCATAGTCTATCACTCCTACAGACCTCCACAAAAGTCAGTATAGGGCCAATCCCTACTGACAAAGGATCCATGTCGCGTTCAGCGCAAAATTGGTCAAATCGATTCCAGTACCCCTGGTACCTGGAATACGTGGAGTCTTTACGCGCCGCTAAGATGACACGAATCACTTGCGCACTAAGTCCCATAGCTAAGAGCCTGGCTTTGTAAGCATCCACGCCGCTAATCGGGAGCCTCCTATCCAGGGGCCCTCCCATAGCAGCCCTCCTGCTTGCGTGAGCGCGTCCGCCCACTCCGGGACGTCGAACCGCTCGCCTACTATCCAGGGCACTATTCGCGGAAACCACGGGGTGCTCGGTTCGTACGGGGCCACGAGAACTAACCGACCCCCTGTGTGCTCGAACTTGACCACCAGGTCTAGGAGGCACCTGCGCGGGGGGAATGCGTAAAGCATCTCCTCGGGCCATGGATCTAGTCCAAGCGCGTTGACCCCCAACGGCGCTAGGTCGGACGGGAGCATCGAGTACCAACGAGGGCACTTGTAATTGAGTTTCAATGCGAACAGATCCACTTGAGCTACCCCGAACCTCTCCCAGATCATAGCCACTATGGCTGGGTTGAGGCTCCAATTGTCCGCATGCGGGCCGCCTCTCGAGAGGATGTCCGCTGCTTCGTTGTCCTTCCCAGGAACATGAAGCGCCCTGATTGATAGCGCGTTGCTATTGACCCAAATCCAAATTTGCATGGCCAACTCTCTGCAACGCTTGGACTTCATACCGCCTTGGCGGTTGATGTAGGCCTTGGCCGTCATGCTGTCTGTCATTGTCAGTATGTGACGGCCTACGAGATCCTGAGCGAAATGCTGGATAGCCAGCCAAATCGTCTCCGTCTCGCGTGCGTTGATGTGGACCTTCTCCCCAGACGGCCACACTCCTCGCGCTGATTTGTAGCCAAGGATGGCCCCCCAACCCGAGAGGGACGCATCCGTATAAATCGTTACCTCGGGTCCCCTGGGGCCCATAGGGACCCCAGACATGTCCACGCAGGCTCTATTCCAGTGGTCTAGGTCCTGCGCTACCACGCACGGGACCAGGATAAGATGGTTGTTGTACCGGCGTTTGTTGCCGTATTTCAAGAAGTGAACTGCGAACCACAATTGCAGTCTCCTCATGAACAACAGACCTAAAGGAACAACTTGGTGAGCCGATGCCAGAAGGCCCAGCAGCCTCCTGATCATCTGATAAGTGACATATGTCCCCGGGACGAAATGTGCTAACGTGGTCCTGGTGGAATGCCATCTCTCTTGCGTAAGGGTTGCACGCATGGATACCGTATCCAAACTCAGACCCAGATACGTTGCCTGGCACGAAGGCCATGGCGCGCTCTTCTTTATGTTGATAGTGAAACCCATGTACTCCATGAATTCCATCAACTCCTGAGTATGGAGTATTGCTTGTTCCGGCGACCGGGCCAACACCAACAGGTCGTCTAGGAACCATGCCAAGCGCATACCTTTGCGCATCAACACTCCGAGCGCTGCTTTCACACACCTTGTGAATGTCAGAGGAGAGAGGCGATATCCGAACGGGAGGCATGTGTACTGGTAACACTGACCCCGGTAACAGAACCGAAGATACGTTCTGTGTCTTTCCGCAATCGGACAATGATAGAAAGCATCTTTTAGGTCGACCGAAGTTAGCCAATCGGACTGTGTCACCATT
Source organism: Lampris incognitus (assembly GCF_029633865.1). NCBI lineage: Eukaryota > Metazoa > Chordata > Actinopteri > Lampriformes > Lampridae > Lampris > Lampris incognitus. The sequence goes on from NC_079212.1 coordinate 108,474,401, forward strand.
GACAGCAGAACCGGTGTGCGTAGCATTTTGAAACTGACCTTCTCTACATACTTGTGGAAGGGTTTCAAATCTAGGATTGGGCGCATGCCCCCATCCTTCTTCGGGACCAGAAAGTAACGGCTGTAAAACCCGTCTTCTCTTTCTAGGGGAGGAACCACCGTGATTGCCCCTTTCGAGAGTAACTCTGTGAGTTCGTTGTCTAGGATTTGTGCTTCGGCCACCGACCCCGGTTCCGTATGCACTATTCCCAAGTACGGGGGTACAATACCGTTCTCGAAAAGGATTTGGTGTCCGTGGGCTATCGGATCCAAAACAGAAGCCGACGGGACCAATTCCTTCCACCTGTGTAACATGCGTGACAGAGGTCTCGTTGCCTCCTGTACCTTGCTGTTCAGGTAGCGCGCGTAAGTTGCGCGTAAAGGGTCTGGGGAAGCCCCGCCCGCCATGCCCTGCATCCATGGGGGGGCTTCGTCCTTGTAAAGGAGACCCAGATGGGGGAATCGGCGTTTTGAACCTTTCCAAATTACCATTTGACCCATCAGAGAGACTAAACATTGTCGCATCATAGTCCCCTCCCAGGGGCTCATTTGCGCTCATGTCATTATTATCCAATATTTCCAGCAGGGATGTTATTACATTGTTATCATCATCTTTACCTAAAGATTCAGACAGACAATCAGACTTGCGTTTCAAACCTTTTAATACGCAATCACCATCATCACCAACATAAAAACTTTTATTCACATTCACAACCTCGCGAATAGAACAAGTAGACTGTGCATCAGAAACCAAAATAAAAGGCGCAGTGTTTAGCCCTGCGCACGCTGTGTCCCCTGAACAAGCGTCTATATCGCCGGAGACGGCTCTGGAATCAGTCTGTTGGTGTGGGTCGTAACATCCTGCCGAAACACGTCACTTGGCAGCTCCCTTCTTGGAAGTGTCTGTGCTGTCCGGCTTGGCCGCCTTGGCCGCTGGATCTGTGGAAGACTGGGAGTTTGGACGTGAGCCCTGTCCACGCCCGCGCCCCACTTTACCACCTCTTTTTGGATAAGTCTCTCTCCATTTCTGCTTGCGCGCAGGCTTGTCCCCCTGCCCTGTGCCCACCGCGGGCTTAGGGGTAGGCGGGTTCTTCATCATCGGGAGAAGCTCCTTGTGCAAGGTTTCGCGCTCGCCCTGGGCGGCCTTGTATTTGCTGATAATGTCCGGGGTCGTTCCAAACAGGCCCTGGTTCCCTGCGCAGGAGTGGGCCATCCACTCCTTGCAGAATTCCTCTTTTACCCCGGCTGTCTCTAGCCAGAGACGTCTGCGCGAAAGGGTGGAGGCAGCTGCGCTAGAACCGCACTCTAGAGCGATGGAATACAGCAGCGATCCCAGGGAGTCAGCTATGCGTTCCATTTCCAAGATGTACTCACAACCTGCTTCGCTGGACACTACGTCACCGAACTCGGCCCCGTCGATACCTGCTGTAGCGATGGCGGCTTTGCTCGACGTTTGATAGGCTGCAGAGCTTGCGCATGTACGCCGTTATCATCCCAGCCGTTGAGACGAGTCCAGCTGCGCGTGTACTGGCGTGCCATGCATCACACGCGTAACGATCCACCTGTTGGCCCCACTGCGAAGGGTGTTTGGGAGTATCGCGAGACCCCACCTTGGTGTTAGGGTTGAACGATAAAACGTCCCTCTCTGGTTGCGGAATTTTCCAGTCTTTGTAGTTGAGGTTCCTAACCTCGACTGCTAAGACGTCAACCCCCTTCTGACTGAACTTTGAGGACGATTTAAGTAGCGGATCCGCCTCCGCCCGCTTAAACGGTCGTTCGATGTGAGGATAAGGTGGTAGAGTGGAGTCCCTGACCCTATCTGCCATTCGTGGAAAATCGGCTACCACCGGATCTTGAGGATTGCCCGGCTCGGTAACGATGTCGGCAGACTTGACCGCTCGCGCGAACAGATCGCGGAAACTGGCGAGGAATGTTTCGGACCCACGTTGCATGGCGTCGCCATCTTTGTTTGGTTGAGACGAACTTGGCTGGTCGTCTTCCACGCCCTGATCGTCTACTTCCTCAGGCAGTGAATCCTCGGGTTCCGCACCCGCCGAATAACATGCCACGGATTCACCAGGGAGAGATAGGATCTCATTGATCCAGTCCTCTCTAACTATCCCGGATGGTGGGATAGCCTCTGGCTCCGGAGGGATGCTAATGCTAGCCGCCGTCCCGTGACTGTAGCTAGGAAGCATCGGAGGGATGTTGCTAGCCTCCGCCCCATGGCTATAGCTAGGTAGCACCATGCTAGCCGCCTCGTTAGCAGGTGCGAAGGGATCTGCAAGTCCCCATCTTTGACGGTACAGGGCAGCCCACCTTTGGCGCCCCGATCCTCTGATGGTTTTACAGAAATTGCAGTCGATCTCATTACGGTCTACATCCCTCAAGTAGCCCGTGTAGTGAACATGCGGGATATGGGAGACACAGTCCGGATGGGGGTCCCATTGGAGCGTCGCCGGTTTAACACACCCGCACCAAGCGTAGAATCCGGCCACATCGACCGGATTAACGAACATCTTGGCGATAAAAGGTAAGCTAACTATAAGTTAGTATCTAATATACCAGTATATCACTAGATTACTTGCGTATTTGCAGTTTTACTCTTAATCCCAGCGAGAGAGAAACAGCCATCGACCGATCTCATTTAGTTGGAGATGGAAAGAGGAATAGCGCTTCCGGTGGGCGTGCCAATACGGGGTCGGTGGGAGGACATATGACCACAGGGGGTCATATTGTCCGGGATTGGCACGGGGAATGCACCTCCATCGTTTTTCTTTTTTCCAGCGAGCTATTGTGGATGATGTCACAATGCAATAACCCTCTCAGCCATTTTGGAGTACGTGAAATGTAACCATTTGCTCTTAATTCATTTAATGTTTGTCCTCTGCCTTGGTGTTTAGTTTTGCCATGGTAGTGCTCTAGGATCAGACGTGTGACTACACCATCCCGTGGCAGGATTACTGGGTGCTTCAAGTCGAGGGGTAAGGAAGCATTCTTTAAACGCCCTCCCACCCTGAGAACACCATCTTTCAATATTGGATCAAGCTGGTGCCATTGATGGCTGTGTGGCAGTTTGCCATGTCTCAGTGCCTGTATTTCTTCTTTGAAGGCAACCCTTTGTGCTAATTTCACAAGCACAAGACTGGCATTTCTTCTGTCTTCCACATTTATGGGCTCTGCTGTTTTGTCTCTTTTTGCTAGACACTGGATCCAGAAAACAACATTCAGTGCTGTGTGCCATTTTGAGAACCATTCAAATCTCTCCAAAAAATGGTCCTCTTCTACTACTTCAGTTTGTAGTACTTGTGTCGATTTGACTTCAGGGTCACCCATCAGAAGTTCTGGAGTTGCTTTTGGTGTGATCATCTCCCTTTCCCACATGAACTTGGGTCAAATGAGCCAGTTCGAGTGAATCAACTCGGTCACCTTTAGGCCTCTGGAGGCGTGATCTGCCGGATTTTGACTCGTGTCGATATAATACCATTGTTTTGGGTTAGTTGTTTGTCTGATTCTTTGGACTCGATTTGCGATGAAAGTGTGAAACCTTCGGGCATCATTGTTGATGTAGCCCAAGACTACTTGTGAATCGGTCCAAAAATATTCTTGGTCGATTGTGAGATCCAGTTCCTCTCTTAACATATTGCTGACTGCTGAAGAGAACACTGCAGTTGTTAACGCCAACCTTGGTATGGAGACCCCTTTTGTGGGTGCAACCCTTGCCTCACCCATGACGAAGGAGCAGTGCACTTTTTCTTCACTCACTACTCGGATGTACGAGCACTGACCATACCCTTGATGGCTTGCATCCGAGAAGTGATGCCACTCAACTCTTTGGATCTTCCCCAGGTTTTCAGGAGGAAAGCATCTTGGAATCTGGAGTTTTTTGCAAATTCTCTAGATCATTCAGCCAGCTTTCCCATTGTGGCTTTAACTCTTCAGGCAGCAGTTCATCCCACCCTATGCCCCTTTACACATTTCCTGCAGTACTTTCTTTCCCTGTAATAGGAAGCGTGCCAGGAATCCTAATGGGTCAAAGACAGAGGCTACCGTCGAGAGGGTTCCGCGCCGTGTTGCTGGTTTCTCATCCAGGGTGGCTTTGAAGGAGAATGTGTCACTGTTCACACTCCAGTTTACTTCCAACACGGTCTGGCCTGGAAGTTGATCATGACTGAGATCTACATTCTGAACTCCACTAGCTCGTTCACTGTCAGGAATTGACTCCAAGAGTTCTCTGTTGTTGGATATGAACTTGTGGAGGTGCAATCTCCCCTTTGCACACACATGTTGGGGCTCTCTCACCAGTTGGATGGCTGTATCTACATGTTCTACACAGATGAGGCCATCATCAATGTAGAAATAGTTTTTGATGAAGTTGGCTGCCAAGGGATACTCTTTGTCATTCTGATTTGCAAGGTACTTCAGTCCATAATTGGCACAGCCAGGAGACGATGCTGCTCCAAAAAGATTGACCTTCATGCGATATTCCTTTGGCTCTGAGTTTGGATCTCCATTTTCCCACCACATGAACCGTATGTAATCTCTGTCTTTTTGGTTTACACGGAACCTGTGGAACATTTTTTCCACATCGCACATGACTGCGATTGGGTGTTTGCGGAATCTGCAGAGTACTCCTGTCAGCACATTTGTGAGATCAGGTCCAGTCAACAAGTGATCACTCTGAGCCGCACCACCATACCCGAGCAGTCAAACACAACCCTGATTTTCTCTGGTTTTCTAGGGTGATAAACACTGTGGTGTGGGATATACCAGACGTTTCCGGCTGTAGGTTGGTTCTCAGCTCTCTCTGCATCACCGTCCTTGAAGACACCTTCCATAAATTTGACATAGTCGTCCTTGAATCTGTGATTTTTCTCAAACTTTCTTTTCAGGTGCTTCAGTCGCACTAAAGCTAGCTGCTTATTGTCTAGCAGTTGTGGGCGTGTCTTAAAGGGGAGGGGCATTTCCAGGTGACCATCGGTGTTCTGGTGTATTCTTCCATTCAGGGTCTGTAGAAACTGTATGTCATCTTGTGATATGCTTTTTTCCCCAGGGTTTGTGTCTTTAAAATCTGATTCTAGGGCTTTGATGACAGCAGCTGGTGTCATCAGTGGAAGTTCCTTAACAGATATACGATGACACAGACCTGTCACATCTGTTGACTTTACATCCTGTGATGTGCCACTGACAACGCTCCAACCTAGGTCTGTCTTAATGGCATATGGCTTGTAATCTCCTCCCGTGATGACTTGTCTTGGTGCTAATGCTCTGGAGCAGTCATAGCCTATTAGCAATCCAACCTCACAATCCATCAGCTCTGGTATCTCATGTGCTATGCTGTCCAGGTGTTTCCATCTTTTGGCTGTGTCAGGGGTAGGAATGTGGGAACGTTCAAGTGGGATGGAATCCCTGGTGTAGGCAGGTGGCAAGTTGATAAAACTTTGTGAGGAAAACCCTCTAACTCTGAACCCACTAATCCTTTCACTCTTAATGATGGAGTCTTTTTCCATCATAGTGGAAAGCTTTAACTTCACTTGTTCCGCAGCAGCTCCCATCTGCTCATACAGTTCCTGGTCTACAAAGGTGTTGCGACTCTGGGTGTCTAGTAGGGCATACGCTAATGTCTCTGTTTCAGTGGTGGTGTCTGAAGAAATCCAATCAGGCACCAGCATGGTTGTGCTCCCACCATTGCCTCTGTTTACGCAGCAAGAAAGGGAAGATGTGTTTTCTGCTGCTTGCATAGCATGAGAAGATGGTTTGTCTGTAGCAGCAGAAGGACAGTTTTCATGATGTGGTGTTGGATGACATTTCTTACATATGTCACAAATAGTTTATTCTTACAGTTTTTTGAGTTGTGTCTTCACCTAAGACAGCCAAAGCACAGGTTATTGTCAAATATGAACCTGTTCTTGTCCTCCATAGGCTTATCCACGAACTTCTGGTTTTTGTGGATGGAGTGGGGTGTGGTGTCTGAGCAAACAAGTGTGATGAGGCAGCAATATCAGCACTGAGAATGAATTTCTCTGTCGGCTCGGAGCACAGAAGACTTCGAGAGCATCTAATCACAGCCTCTTTCAGGATCTTAAGGAAGGGAAGGAAGAGGAGGTCATTACTCAGGATGAGAGCTGTTGTTTTGGCTTCACAGTGGGATGGTGAGCCACCTGAACACCGCTAACCACCAGTGGGGTAGCTGCAGTGTCAGCGGGCACCATTTCATGTAAGATCAAGACACGTTGGAGCTGCAGGAACATCAGCTCGGTGGACCGGAGTCTTGTCAGTCAGGGTCGCGTAGCAGTTGGAGAGGCCTAGGCAAGGGGGAGAGGCAGCCCTATCTGAGCCTCTCTTGTGGCTGCGGACCACCACTTTGGCCCAGGACAACTGGTGGTTAGATGTCGAGCAGGAGGAAAGCCATGAACAAGGGGAGGGGTCCCACAGAACTGTGTCCTGGATGGTTGCAGTGAGAGTGGCAATCCGTTTGAACTGCCCAGAAGCCACGTCCTTGAAGCTGGTCAGGAGGGAGTCTTATGGAGTTCATCAGAAAACTGTCGAACATCGTCTTCAAGGTCAGCAAGCTTTCTATTTGCTTTCTTTAATAGCACAGTCCTCACAGGGCAATGTTGGCATAATTGTTTGGTTAGCTCAGCCACAGGCTAGAAAGAAGCCACACACAGCCCCAGCGCTACCTAGTATTATGGACAGTTACTTGCAGGTTATGTGACAATACGATGGCCATAACTTAATATATTGCGACACTTACATGTCTCTCAACTAATCACAAAAGAGCCACGCATATCAATACCTCTGATAATGATGGGCGTTGCTTAACATCGGAACACAAAGAGCCACGGACTTCTGATAACGACTCCAAAGAGGATAAATATCTGAGTTTCATCACCAGCCAGTCAGACTAGCTTGGTCTAGTCAGAAAGGCACGAACTGATGAAGCCTCTTGGATGAGATGCGAAACGTCTTCACGGATATATACCAAGTCCAGTTGCACTTGATTCAATTCCTTTGGATAACCATGACCTGGATGAATGAGAACATTCACAGACTTATTGGCCAAGTGAGCCTATGCACATGAGGAAGTTGACTCCGGTACATAGCAGCTTCTAGCACTTGCAGACAACACTCACACAAAAAAGAAAATAAACAACAAACAAACAACAACAAACCAAGAAATAAATGGAACAACAACAGGACATTGGGGGGAGGCATGTATGCACAACAGGTATGTCGCTCCTATACAGAGTTTTGTTATGGTTGAGTAATCAACAACTTTTACCCACATATTATGCCATATTGCTTATATACTTTATTGCCCATACAGTATACTATATACCATACCACGACTCCACAACCCATCATGCCCATAGTAGACAGGTTAAGGTAAGGTAGTAAGGTTTCCTATCTCCCTTTTATGGAGGCTCGGTGTCAGAATCAGTAAAAACACTCACAAATAAAGTTAATGGTAACACAGATAAGACCCTTACCAATTCCTTCATTTCATTTTTAACATGTGCCTGCAAATTGTTTTAATGACAATAAATTGAATTGAATTGAATTGAATTTCACTTAGAAACACTGTTACTTTCTTTCAACCAAAATAACACATTTTAAAAGTAGTAACATTGCCTCAGGACGTGTATTTCACAATTTTCCCTGATCTTTAAAGAAAACCAAGTTACAGTATAACAAAAAATGGGTACCGTGTCCTCGGAGAAAAAAAGAAGAAGCATGCATCCTCATCATTACAGTTTAGTAGAAAGGGTTTATAAACAACTATGCTGAAGGAATGCTAACATGTCTTCAAGTCACTTGCATGTGTTTGAACGTTCCCACAAAAATATGTTCATTCCTTGGAGCCGCTCTGTAAATAGGGGCACATTTTAAAGATGGGGTAGCTTTTGTTACGTTGCAGCACAATGCTAGATACAGTTTGTTGAAGGTCATTACAAAAGTTTACATATTTATTTATTTGACTTTTTTTCCACCTTTCATGTAAACATCATTTGGACAGTGCAAAGTGGATTCTGGTTGACAATTTGACTAATTTCGGCCATTTCACACAACAAATCAGATCTCCCCACAAGTGAGAAATTAGGCAGAGCAAGGCAGATGAAGAAAGAAAGGAATGAATGAAGAAATGAATGAATGATGATTTATTTTGAACACGTAACTAAGCCGGATATAACATACAGATGATCCATTGCCAATAATCTGAAGTGATGAACAAATCCACACATCAAACTCAGCGAACAAATCTCCATATACACCAGATTATTTGTTACATGTTCGAAAAGGAGTAGGAGGAAGTATACACTTGTTTTTTCCTACCCCTTCTCACCTACTCTTAAGTTAATTCAGCTACTATATGTATAGTAGCTGAAAAAGAAAAAAAAATATAGCAAAAATTTTGATAAAAAAAATATACACTACCGTTCAAAAGTTTGGGATCACATTGAAATGTCCATATTTTTGGAAGGAAAAGCACTGTACTGTTCAATGAAGATAACTTTAAACTAGTCTTAACTTTAAAGAAATACACTCTATACATTGCTAATGTGGTAAATGACTATTCTAGCTGCAAATGTCTGGTTTTTGGTGCAATATCTACATAGGTGTATAGAGGCCCATTTCAAGCAACTATCACTCCAGTGTTCTAATGGTACAATGTGTTTGCTCATTGGCTCAGAAGGCTAATTGATGATTAGAAAACCCTTGTGCAATCATGTTCACACATCCGAAAACAGTTTAGCTTGTTACAGAAGCTACAAAACTGACCTTCCTTTGAGCAGATTGAGTTTCTGGAGCATCACATTTGTGGGGTCAATTAAACGCTCAAAATGGCCAGAAAAAGAGAACTTTCATCTGAAACTCGACAGTCTATTCTTGTTCTTAGAAATGAAGGCTATTCCATGCGAGAAATTGCTAAGAAATTGAAGATTTCCTACACCGGTGTGTACTACTCCCTTCAGAGGACAGCACAAACAGGCTCTAACCAGAGTAGAAAAAGAAGTGGGAGGCCGCGTTGCACAACTGAGCAAGAAGATAAGTACATTAGAGTCTCTAGTTTGAGAAACAGACGCCTCACAGGTCCCCAACTGGCATCTTCATTAAATAGTACCCGCAAAACACCAGTGTCAACATCTACAGTGAAGAGGCGGCTGCGGGATTCTGGGCTTCAGGGCAGAGTGGCAAAGAAAAAGCCATATCTGAGACTGACCAATAAAAGAAAAAGATTAAGATGGGCAAAAGAACACAGACATTGGACAGAGGAAGACTGGAAAAAAGTGTTGTGGACGGATGAATCCAAGTTTGAGGTGTTTGGATCACAAAGAAGAACGTTTGTGAGACGCAGAACAAATGAAAAGATGCTGGAAGAATGCCTGACGCCACCTGTTAAGCATGGTGGAGGTAATGTGATGGTCTGGGGTTGCTTTGGTGCTGGTAAGGTGGGAGATTTGTACAGGGTAAAAGGGATTCTGAATAAGGAAGGCTATCACTCCATTTTGCAACGCCATGCCATACCCAGTGGACAGCGCTTGATTGGAGCCAATTTCATCCTACAACAGGACAATGACCCTAAACACACCTCCAAATTTGTGCAAGAACTATTTAGAGCAGAAGCAGGCAGCTGGTATTCTATCGGTAATGGAGTGGCCAGCGCAGTCACCAGATCTGAACCCCATTGAGCTGTTGTGGGAGCAGCTTGACCGTATGGTACGCAAGAAGTGCCCATCCAACCAATCCAACTTGTGGGAGCTGCTTCTAGAAGCGTGGGGTGCAATTTCTCCAGATTACCTCAACAAATTAACAGCTAGAATGCCAAAGGTCTGCAATGCTGTAATTGCTGCAAATGGAGGATTCTTTGACGAAAGCAAAGTTTGATGTAAAAAAAATCTTATTTCAAATACAAATCATTATTTCTAACCTTGTCAATGTCTTGACTCTATTTTCTATTCATTTCACAACATATGGTGGTGAATAAGTGTGACTTTTCATGGAAAACACAAAATTGTTTGGGTGATCCCAAACTTTTGAACGGTAGTGTATGTAAATGTAATAACCCAGATATCACTCGGTGTCATATGAAGGAAAATGGGAAAAAAAATGTAGGAATGTTTGGCGGTAAGTAAAACTTTAACGGTTAACACAACTCTTCGTCATCCCTGTATCGCTTGATAATCAGTCCTTTGTACTTCTTGAACTACGTAATGTTTGTACTTTGAGTTTCATGCTCAGACTGTTCCACAATTTTACCCCACAGATTGAAATGCCCATACTCTTCAAAGTTGTATGAACACATCATTTCTTGAAGTTTGATTTCTCTCTCAAATTATATTCCCCTTCTCGATCTGTGAATATGTTTTGTATATTACTCGGTAGTAGATTGTTTCTTGCTTTGAAAATTATTTGTGCTGCATTGAACTTCAAGGCACTTGACTTTAAGAATATATTGTTGGTGTGTTCATGATATCCCACATTATTAACTATCCTTATGGCTCTTTTTCTGGAGTATACATAGTGGTTGTAGGTTGGTTTTGTAGGCGTTGTAAGAAAGACAGGGCACAAGTGACAAAAACATAAATGAGACGAAGAGAGTGGTGTTGCAGAGGGAGAGAAAGTGGAGATGGAGATAAAAAAAAATCAGGAAATACACCAAGGGGAAAAGGAGAAAGAATGAGAGACTTTACAATCTTTTGCCTCCTAATTCTGCTGGGCTGAGACAAAATCTCTTTCATGCACCAAATAGATGTTTGGGTCGATGGGGTCTGCAGTGCCTAACAGCTGTTCCCGAACAGGAATCCTCTGTAATAGGCACCAAAGGGAGAACCAGCCAGCCACCATGCACACACACATACATCTCCACACATACACACACATTACTCACAGACACAGCCACGCAGGGAACCCAGAGACGGATGGTTATCAGCTGCTCCTCATATTGATTTTTTTTACAGAGGTATTTACGGTGAGAAAAGAAATACAATTATTGCCCAGAGGGCAGAGGCCGTATTTATCTCCTTTAACCGTCCCGTGGTTTCTTAACTGCTTCAGTGCCAGTGAGGCTGGTCAAGGTGAGTGACAGTGAAGCCCTGGGAGAGTGGAGGCTTTACGGGGAAAGTTAATGATCTATCTGTTGATGGTCGGTGCCTCTGCTAAGAGGCCAAGTCACTGTGAAAAGTGTATTGCCATAGAAATTGCTATACCACCAAAGAGCATGCTGCAGTTTGGGACTTTGAATTGTTTGACTTAATATTATTCAATATCTGATTCCAAATTATGAAGCTGAAAAATGCTTCTGAAAAATATTAAATTGATGTTTTTGTCAGTGTATGTGTGTGTGCGTGCATGTGTGTGTGCGTGCGTGTGTGCATGGTGGATGGATTAATACAGCAATGGACCTATGGACACATGGACAGTTGGACTGAAAGACCAACGCATTCATAGATTGAATTATAGTGACATGAGGCATCCAGGTAGCGTAGTGGTCTATTCCATTGCCTACCAACATGGGGTTCACCAGTTTGAATCCCCGTGTTACCTCCGGCTTCGTGGGGCATCCCTACAGACACAATTGGCCGTGTCTACGGGTGGGAAGCCAGATGTGGGTATGTGTCCTGGTCACTGCACTAGCGCCTCCCCTAGTCGGTCGGGGCCCCTGCTGGTAGGGCGGGGGGACTGGGGGGAATAGCATGATCCTCATACGTGCTACGACCTCCTGGTGAAACTCCTCACTGTCAGGTGAAAAGAAGCGGTTGGCAACCACATGTTTTGGAGGAGACATGTGGTAGTTTGCAGCCATCCCTGGATTGGCGGAGGGGGTGGGGCAACGACCGGGACGGCTCAGAAAATAGGGCAATTGGCCAAATTCAATTGGGGAGAAAAGGGGGGGGGATTATAGTGACACATGACCCACTGATGAATACATATTGTCACTGTAATAAGACAGACTAAATGACTGAATCTTTCAGTGATTAATTGCTGAATGCATATATATATGTAATGTAAGTATGTGTTGTAAAAGTTCTATAGGCCTCCAGCATATACCATAACCAATATCAACCGAGACAAACCCAGTGCATTTATTTACCTGGAGAATAAGGAGATTCCCCAGGTAAATAAATATATAAAGAAGGTCACCTTGACATCAGTTAATGGCAGCCGAGTGAAGAAAACAGCTACAAAGAAACAAAAGGGATGTGTTCGGCAGCCCTTTCCTGCGCAGGAATCAATGGTTACTTCAGACGCGATCGAAGAAAAAGATACTACGCCTGCAGAACTTTGACAGATAAAACTTATCTGCACAGTCAGACCTTTATCTGCTTTGGATTACTTAGACACACATACATGCGCACATCCACGTCTGCACACACTCAAAAGCTTGATCTTTTTCCAAATAAAACTTAATCATGTGGGTAGATACCCAAAACAGCACACTCTCTCACACACACAAACTATCTTACACTCACTCTTCATCAATTTAATGCCACACACACAAACACACACACCACCAACTCCTTAGAGGAATATTGGCTCTGATTAAGTCAATCACTCTCCCTTTACTTTTATCTTTTTGTTTGTGTGTGTGTGTGTGTGTGCATGCGTGCGTGCGTGCGTGCGTGCATGAATGGGCGTGTGAGTGGGCTTCATTTTTGCTGATTCAGCAATCAATACAACCAGGCTTTGGTAGGCACTATTCTACCCTACTGCTGATAACGATCTGTAATTTGAAAAGGTTCCTTTAGAGTGACTGGAAAACGGAAAAGCAGTTTCCATAAAAAACCATGGTAAGTGCTAAACAAAGGGATAAGAGTAATGAGAAACATCTGTTTTGTTTTGTTTTATATATGTGAACATATGCTGAAATAATGTTCTTTCTTTTCAGCAACAACCTCCTCCACTCTGACACAGTCAGTCACATTTATAAAAAAAAACTCACATCGAAGAGCTGCTCAGTAAAAGCTTATTTCTCATTCTCCAAGTGTTTTACAGTGACCAGCTATATCCTGGATCAGTTGAAGTTCATGTACCAAGCCCAAAGACCCCTTATGACTGACAGAGGGGGATGAATAAGTTACAGAAAGTTGGATCAGTTCATCTGGACACACCGTTTATTGAGAGAAACATTTCATCACTCATCTAAGTGACCTCTTCAGTCTGAACTGACTGCAGGTACCCCCAGCCTTATAAACAATACAGTGGCATAACGACCGAAACCAACGACTGGTTTCATGTGCAAATTGCCGTGACCACTAAGTAGAGTTTTAACATTAAATGGGCCCTGGTTAAGTGTCAGAAGAGTTATGACGCGTACTTTCCAAACACCGCGTCTCGGTTGCTTTCAAACCCCAAAGCACACTGCACCAGAAGTTGGTCCACCCCCAAGGATCGAGTCCCCCAGCACAAACAGAGCAATATAGTGTATGCTGTTAAGTGCCAGGAGGATTGCCATGACTTATACATCGGGTAAACCAAACAGACGCTGGCGAAGAGGATGGCACAACACAGAAGAGCTAACACGTCAGGCCAGGACTCCGCAGCCTACACCCATAGTGGCCACTCTTTCAAGGATGAGGATGTGCACATCCTTGATAGGGAGGAATGCTGGTTTGAACGGGGAGTCAAAGAGGCCATCTATGTGACGAGGGAATGACAATCCCTGAACCGAGGGGGGCTAAGATTACATCAGTTGCCATTTTATAATGCTGTGATGGTAACCATTCCCAAATCCTCTGTGACTAGTACACATGGGTCATTGTAACTCTAGTTAACGGTCACGCGGCTATTTGCATATGAAACCGATCGGTGGTTTCGGTCGTTGCAGGTATCCCCACCCTTATAAACAATACAGTGATGTTGTTTAAAAGGGTGGGGATACCTGCAGTCAGTTGAAACTGAAGAGGTCACTTAGAATAGTGATGAGACATTTCTCTCTCAATAATCTGTGTCCAGATGAACTGATTCAACTCTGTGATGTTCTTACCTGGATTATTGAGCATGCATGAAATTTTTTTTTTTTTTAAATGAATAAATTACCTCAAAGTCCCATTTGCTTTCATCTGCAGTCAGGAAAAATAAAATAAATGGTATTAGTGCCTTCCTGTGTCAACATTTTTACTCCATACATAATTCAGATGATAACGTTTCTTACACAAATACAGATGAAAAGATTCAGGTTTAATCAAACGCATTATCTTTCATGCTCAGATTACATTGATCAGTGTCCCCGAAAAGCATAATCGGGTAATGACTACCTACACGGTGGATTGAAATAAAGAGCGAATGCAATTTGCTTGATAGATGTTTATTGTACAAATTAAATGGGTTTTAAAATTATCATGAATATAAATAAATAATCTCCTCAGCTTGCTGTATAACACTTTCAAATCTCCCATAACGTAATTGGAGAGAGGTTTGTGTGGCATATTTTCCTTTCTCCTGAGAATCACACACCAACTTGCCCATTTAAGATCTTTATGATGGACAGGGCAATTTTCACCCATGTCACATTTCTCAGTATGATTGTGGGACACAATTAGTGTATCTTATCATTGACTGGCATAGTGCCTCAATTATTGGGTCCAGATTTTCAAGCCTATTTTGTATACCTAGCAGGCAACATCCAGATTAGAGAGGATTTTGATCAAGTCCAGACCTAGAGTGATGACAAATTATGATCAGAAAAATTAATATTTTGAAATTTGTCACAAAAGTACCTCTTTGACAGCCTGTCAGTGACACTTTGAGGATTCTGCTGATTCCAGTATTTGCACTGCCCTGTGTGCTCCTGCGAAAATCTGTCAACATTAGCTATCTCCAAGTCAAATAATTGGGCTGACACCAATATCTAAAATCAAGCAACCAGCAGCAGGCAAAGAACTCATTAGGAAATGATGGCTCAGAATCTAAAACAAGCTGCTACGCACAGTCATCAAAGTGCTGGACTGATAAGTGAACAGCAGCCAATCAATGGACAGTGATCAAAAGAGTCTTTCCTTAAACGACGTATTCCTTTTAGGTCATAGATATTAAACAGGTGCTGATTTTTTTTATCTGAATGTCACAGTGCTATGCATTATTATTATTATTATTATTATTATTATTATTATTATCAATTAATTTGTTAATCATTCCTTGTGCAAAGTGGTCAGTAAATTTATCTACTAGCTCTCTCAGTAAAGTGAGTCAAAATTGGTTCTAAAGGCCATTGTCTGAAAACACCAGCATGTTTCAGCTGAGTAGATAATATATGAAAGCATGTTGGTTTTTTCCTTGGGATGGTGAAACTGATGGCTCCAGAGATACATTTAACTACTACTACTTTCGGCTGCTCCCGTTAGGGGTCGCCACAGCGGATCATCCGTTTCCATCTCTTCCTGTCTTCTGCGTCTTCCTCTGTCACACCAGCCACCTGCATGTCTTCCCTCACCACATCCATAAACCTCCTCTTTGGCCTTCCTCTTCTCCTCTTCCCTGGCAGCTCCATATTCAGCATCCTTCTCCCAATATACCCAGCATCTCTCCTCCACACATGTCCAAGCCATCTCAATCTTGCCTCTCTTGCTTTGTCTCCAAACCGTCCAACCTGAGCTGTCCCTCTAATATACTCGTTCCTAATACTGTCCTTCTTCGTTACTCCCAGTGAAAATCTTAGCATCTTCAACTCTGCCACCTCCAGCTCCGCCTCCTGTCTTTTCGTCAGTGCCACTGTCTCCAAACCATATAACATAGCTGGTCTCACAACCATCTTGTAAACTTTCCCTTTGACTCCTGCTGATACCCTTCTGTCGCAAATCACTCCTGACACTCTTCTCCACCCACTCCAACCTGCCTGCACTCTCTTTTTCACCTCTCTACTGCACTCCCTGTTACTTTGGACAGTTGACCCCAAGTATTTAAACTCATACACCTTCGTCACCTCCACTCCTTGCATCCTCACCATTCCACTGTCCTCCCTCTCATTCACGCATAAGTATTCCGTCTTGCTCCTACTGACTTTCATTCCTCTTCTCTCCAGTGCATACCTCCACCTCTCCAGGCTCTCCTCAACCTGCACCCTACTCTCGCTACAGATCACAATGTCATCCGCGAACATCATCGTCCATGGAGACTCCTGCCTGATCTTGTCCGTCAACCTGTCCATCACCATTGCAAACAAGAAAGGGCTCAGAGCCGATCCTTGATGTAATCCCACCTCCACCTTGAACCCATCTGTCATTCCAACCGCACACCTCACCATTGTCACACTTCCCTCATACGTATCCTGCACCACTCCTACATACTTCTCTGCAACTCCTGACTTCCTCATACAATACCACACCTCCTCTCTCGGCACTCTGTCATAAGCTTTCTCTAAATCTACAAAGACACAATGCAACTCTTTCTGGCCTTCTCTATACTTCTCAATCAACATTCTCAAAGCAAACATCGCATCTGTGGTGCTCTTTCGTGGCATGAAACCATACTGCTGCTCGCTGATCATCACCTCTCCTCTTAACCTAGCTTCTATTACTCTTTCCCAAATCTTCATGCTGTGGCTGATCAACTTTATACCTCTGTAGTTGTTACAGTTCTGCACATCGCCCTTGTTCTTGAAAATCGGTACCAGTATGCTTCTTCTCCACTCCTCAGGCATCCTCTCACTTTCCAGGATTGTGTTAAACAATCTAGTTAAAAACTCCACTGCCATCTCTCCTAAACATCTCCATGCCTCCACAGGTATGTCATCAGGACCAACTGCCTTTCCATTCTTCATCCTCTTCATAGCTGCCCTCACTTCCTCCTTGCTAATCCGCTGAACTTCCTGATTCACTATCCCTACATCATCCAACCTTCTCTCTCTCATTTTCTTCATTCATCAGCCCCTCAAAGTACTCCTTCCACCTTCTCAACACACTCTCCTCGCTTGTCAGCACATTTCCATCTCTATCCTTGATCGCCCTAACTTGCTGCACATCCTTTGCAGCTTGGTCCCTCTGTCTAGCCAATCGGTACAAGTCCTTTTCTCCTTCCTTAGTGTCTAATCTGTCATACAACTCACCATACGCCTTTTCCTTTGCCTTTGCCACCTCTCTCTTAGCTTTACGCTGCATCTCCTTGTACCCCTGTCTACTTTCTTCATCTCTCTTACTATCCCACTTATTCTTTGCCAACCTTTTCCTCTGTATAATTTGCTGTACTTCCTCATTCCACCACCAAGTCTCCTTGTCTTCCTTCCTCTGTCCTGATGACACACCAAGTACCTTCCTAGCTGTCTCCCTCACTATTTCTGCAGTGGTTGTCCAGCCATCTGGCAACTCTTCACTACCACCCAGTGCCTGTCTTAACTCCTGCCTGAACTCCACACAACAGTCTTCCTTCTTTAACTTCCACCATTTGATCTTCGGCTGTGTCTTCACTCGCTTCCTCTTCTTGGTCTCCAAAGTCATCCTACAGACCACCATCCGATGCTGCCTAGCTACGTTCTCCCCTGTCACCACCTTGCAGTCTCCAATCCCTTTTAGATGGCGCCTTCTACATAAGATATAGTCCACCTGTGTGCACTTTCCTCCACTCTTGTACGTCACCCTGTGTTCCTCCCTCTTCTTGAAATATGTATTCACCACAGCCATTTCCATCCTTTTCGCAAAATCGACCACCATCTGTCCTTCCACATTTCTCTTCTTGACTCCATACCTTCCCATCACCTCCTCATCACCTCTGTTCCCTTCACCAACATGTCCATTGAAGTCCGCTCCAATCACCACTCTCTCCTCCTTGGGTACCCTCTCCACCATGTCGTCCAACTCACTCCAGAATTCTTCTTTTTCATCCATCTCACACCCAACTTGCGGGGCATATGCGCTGATAACATTCAGCAATAAACCTTCAATTTCCAGCTTCATACTCATCACTCTGTCTGACACTCTCTTCACCTCCAGCACGCTCTTGACATACTCTTCCTTCAGAATTACCCCTACCCCATTACTCCTCCCATTCACACCATGGTAGAAGAGTTTGAACCCACCTCCGATACTCCTGGCCTTACTCCCCTTCCACCTGGTCTCTTGCACACACAGTATGCCTACCTTTCTTCTTTCCATCATGTCAGCCAGCTCTCTCCCTTTACCAGTCATAGTGCCAACATTCAAAGTTCCAACTCTCACCTCCACATGCCTACCCTTCCTCCTCTCTAGCTTCCTCTGGACATGCTTTCCCCCTCTCCTTCTCCTTCGCCCAACAGTAGCATAGTTTCCACCGACACCCTGCTGGTTAACAGTACTGGTGGCGGTCATTGGTAACCCGGGCCTCGACCGATCCGGTATGTAAGTCTTATTTATGATCCGCATATTTGATTTGGCAAAGATTTTACGCCGGATGCCCTTCCTGACGCAACCCTCCCCATTTGTCCGGGCTTGGGACCGGCACTAAGGATGCACTGGCTTGTGCATCCTCAGTGGCTGGGTTCAGAGATACATTTAACAAAAAACAAAAAAAAGAGACTCATCAGAAGGCTGCTTTGGGTGAAAAACCCCTCAAATTGCCAATGTTTTATGAGGGACATATAAGATATTGACATCTCATATTGCATGGGTGACACGTTGCTTCCTGAGCATTAGACCAATACATTCTGAGTTGAATGGAAAGGTGACATGCTGCCATAGGGTTAGGTGATAGACAAATTAAAACATCCTTATTTTTAACTGAATCTCGATATCATAGGTGTACATTGATTTTTTCAGTCAGAAAATTGTATCATGTAAGTCTAATGCAGACTTTAAGATCAGAAAATTACAACATTTACGTTACATCACAATATCACAATAGCCAAAATCACAGAAGATATCTAGTCTCACATTGAAATACATATTTCACATTGATATTTTGAGTTTAGCTGACTAACTTCATTTAGCCAACTAATCTCTCTGGGTAGACTTGTGAGAAGCTGGGGCGAGACGTTCTACTACAACACTGCCACCTTCAGTCTAATGCCGCTGTCACATGGAGACAAAAACGCAGCTGGCAAAACTGAAACGGAAAAACCCCAAACTGCACGTCGAAACAGCAGAATGACAAAAAAAAAAAAACATATGTTGCTAAAGTGATGTTGTATTGTTTGCAGAAAAAAAATTAATTGTACAAACGTGTTTTGTGATTGTTTTGTCCAATTATACACATTAAGCCTGTCAATCAGAATCAGAATATATATCCCCAATGGGAAATTGGGTTCTATTACAGACACTCAAGCTCTAGTAAGAAAAAACTAACACGATACAAGATAACAAGAAAATAGAAACAAATAGAAACAAGAAAAACAGAAACAAATAGAAATAAAAGATAAAATAATAGAAATATGAACAAAATATATCAACATGCATGATGCACATAACACCCCCTCGATAGTGCACTACCGCAGCACAAAACAAACAGCACAAACAACACCCGACACGGTAAAACAAGTCAAAGGGCCAGTCCAATGACCATTAACTCAGAGTGTCTGACACTCTGAGAGAGGAGTTGTAAAGTTTGATGGCCACAGGCAGGAATGACCTCCTGTGGTGCTCTGTAGTGCATTTTGGCAGAATGAGTCTATTACTAAAAGTACTCCTGTGCCCAACCAGCACATCATGGAGTGGGTGGGAGACATTGTCCATGATGGCACATAATATCAACAGTGTCCTTCCCTCAGAAACCGCCAACAGAGAATCCAGTTCTATCCCCACAATGTCACTGGCCTTGCAGATCAGTTTATTGAGCGTGTTTGCATCTGCTACCCTCAATCTACTGCCCCAACACACAACAGCAAACAGGAGAGCACTAACCACCACAGACTCATACAACATCCTGAGCATGTCTGGCAGATTTTGAAGGACCTCAGCCTCCTCAAAAAGTAGAGACGGCTCTGTCCCTTCTTGTAGAGGGCATCGGTGTTCTTAGCCCAGTCCAGTTTATTGTCTATATACACCCCCAGGTACTTGTAGTATTCCAGTGTCCACACTGACCTCCTGGATGGAGACAGGGGTCACTGGTGTCATGTCCCTCCTCAGATCAACAACCAGATCCTTTGTCTTAGTCACGTTGAGCTGCAGATGGTTCTGCTCATACCATGTGACAAAGTTTCCCACCACAGCCTTGTACTCAGCCTCCTCTCCCTTACTGATGCATCCGACTATAGCAAAGTCATCAGAGAGCTTCTGAAGATGGCAGGACTCTGTGTGGTAGTTGACATCTGTGGTGTAGAGGGTGAAAAGAAAGGGAGACAGGACTTTTCTCTGCGGAGCCCCAGTGTTGCTGATCACTCTGTCTTACTGTGGTCTACCAGTAAGGTAGTCAACAATCCAGGACACAAAGGGGGCATCTACCTGCATTGCTGTCAGCTTCTCGCCCAATAGAGCTGGCCAGATGGTGTTGAAGGCACTAGAGAAGTCAAAGAACATGACCCTCACAATGCTTGCTGGCTTATCCAGGCAGGCATAGGCACGGTTAAGAAGGAAAATGATGGCATCCTCAACTCCCAGTCGGGGGCTGGTAGGCGAACTGGAGGGGGTCTAAGTGTGGCTTGACCGTGGGCTGAAGCTGCTCCAAGATGAGTCTTTTCAGGGTCTTCATAAAGTGTGAAGTCAATGCTACTGCTCTGTAGTCACTGGCGTACCTGGGATGTGGCGTTTTAAGCACAGGAACGAGGCAGGACATCTTCCACAGCACAATTCATATACCTATAAAATTAATCCACCATCTTTTCTGTTTTATGATGTGCTACATAACATCCGGTTGTAAATTCTGTCCCAGAGGTCATCTTCCTGGCTTTGGGGTGTTTGTCAAAGCCAGGAAGATGCTCAGACTGTGTACCAGCCATTCAGAGAGAGGAGAAGGACAACAGCTGTCTAAGTGTAAACCAGTGGTGATTCCGTATGTGGCAGGAGTTTTGGAATAGTTGAGACGCTTATCTTCCAAACACCATGTCTCAGTTGCTTTCAAACCCCAAAACAAGCTGCACCAAAAATTGGTGCACCCCAAGGATCGGGTCCCCTGACACATCTCATCTCATCTCATCATTAGCCGCTTTTCCGGGTTCGGGTTGAGTTGGCAGCAAGGTAAGTAGGGCACTCCAGACATTTCTCTCCCCAGCAATGCCTTCCAGCTCCTCCTGGGGAATCCCAAGATGTTCCCAGGCCAGATTGGACATGTAGTCCCTCCAGCGAGTTCTGGGTCTACCTCAGGGTCTCCTCCCAGTTGGACATGCCCAGAAAACCTCCAAAAGAAGAAGCTGAGAATGCATCCTAATCAGATGCCGGAACCACCTCAACTGGCTCCTTTTGACACGAAGGAGCGGCGGCTCTACTCTGAGCTCCCTCCAGATGTCCAAGCTCCTCACCCTATCACTAAGGCTGAGCCCAGACACCCTACAGAGGAAACTCATCTCAGCTGCTTGTATGCGCAATCTCACCCTTTCGATCACTACCCAAAGCTCATAACCATAGGTGAGGGTTGGAACAAAGACTGCCTGGTAAATTGAGAGCTTTGCCTTCTGGCTCAGCTCCCTCTTCATCACAATGGTCTAGTAGTGTCCACAATACTGCTGATGCTGCACCAATCAAACTGTCAATCTCCCGCTCCATCCTGCCCTCACTCTTGAACAAGACCCTGAGATACTTGAACTCCTTCACTTGAGGCAACAACTCATCCCCAACCCGGAGGGAGCAATCCACCATTTTCTGGTAGACAACCATGACCTCAGACTTGGAGGTGCTGACTTTTATCCTGGCCATTTCACATTCAGCTGCAAACTGCCCCAGTGCATGCTGGAGGTCGGGTTCTGATGAAACCAACAAAACCACATCATCTGCAAAGAGCAGAGATGCAATTCTGAGGTTCCCAAAATGGACACACTCCTCACCTTAGCTGTGCCTTCAGATCCTGTCCATGAATATCACAAACAGAATCGGAGACAAGGGACGACCTTGGCGGAGTCTGACACCCACTGAAAACGTGTCTGACTTTGTGCCGAGAATGTGGACACAGCTCTCACTTTGGTTATACAAGGACCTGATGGCTTGTAGCAACTGCACCGGTACCCCATACTCCCACAGTACCCCCCACAGCGTGCCTTGGGGTACACGGTCGTAAGCCTTCCCCAAGTCCACAAAACACAAGTAGACTGACTAGTCAAACTCCCATGCCTCCCTTCAGCACTTCTTAAGGGTAAAGAGTTGGTCTGTTGTTCCACGGCCAGGATAGAATCCACATTGTTCCTCCTGGATCCGAGATTCGACAATTGGTCGGAGCCTCATTTCCAGCACCCTAGAATGGACTTTCCCAGGGAGGCTGAGCAGTGTGATGGCTCGACATTTGGAGAACACCCTCCTCCCCTAGCACAAACAGCACAATATAGTGTACACTGCTAAGTGTCTGGAGGATTGCCATGACTTGTACATTGGGGGAAACCAAACAGACGCTGGCCAAGAGGATGGTAGAAAACAGAAGAGCTAACATGTCAGGTCAAGACTCCACAGACTATACCCATCTACAGGCCAGTGACCATTCTTTCAAGGATGAGGATGTGCACATCCTTGATAGGGAGGAACATTGTTTTGAACGGGGAGTCAAAGAGGCCATCCATGTGAAGAGGGAATGACCATCCCTGAACCAAGGGGGAAAGGGGGGGGGCTAAGAGTATATCTGTCGCCATTTTACAATGCTGTGATTGCAACTATCCCCAATTCCTCTGTGAATAGTACACATTACCATTGAAATTCTAGTTAATGGTCACGCCTATTTGCATATGAAACTGATCACCGGTTTCAGTCGTTATGCCACTGTATTGTTTGTAAGGGTGGGGATACCTGCAGCCAGTTGAGACTGAATAGGTGATTAAATGAGTGATGAAACGTTTCTCTCTCAACAAAAGTTTTCCAGATTAACTGATTCACTTTTCTGTGATTTCCTTACCTGGATTATTGACCATGCATAAAGACATCCACAATAATGACTTCCGGTTTGCCATCTGCCATTTAGTGGATTCCATGTGAATGCAGCAGAACCCATAACATCATCATGGTCCTGTTCATAAATCTCCGTTTTGTTTTGTTTTTTTTTTTTCCTTTTTTTTAAATGTAAGTTGATGGAGACAAGCTGAAAATTAGTGCTTACTTGCTCTTTGATGATGTGCACCATGATAGTCATTTAAACCAAATTTACAGTTTAAATGATGATGGACTGACAATACCAATTATCATATTGAAATCCTTTTTTTCCTATCTGACGGCAAGGTCAGTAAAGTATTGATTTTATGTACTTTTAACTATAATAAATTTACTTAGCAGAATTTGGACAAATAAGGTGAGTTTTTGTTAAGCACAATAGCGCTCACTATTGTATTTCCTACCAGTAACTTGATACTAATGCAGTGTTGGGGTTGTATTGAAAAACTTTTCATAAGGAAAAGTTTTGTTCTCCCCAGAGATATATTAATCTCTTGCTGCGGTTAAGTGTCACTGATAAATTAACAACTGTGGTTCTTAATCATTTTTAGACAAGGACCCAAGTATATGCAGTCTGACCTCGGGACCCTGGTTCATTGGAATGTTCCCATATTCAAAGTCATGTGGAGAATATAGACTGAAATCTACCCCATTTTGGATCCTTTCTGTCTTTTTTTTTTTAATTGAACAATACCCCAGACAATGTTCGCAGGCAGTTCACATCAAAATGCTGTAATGTGCTTTCTATTACAGAGGCCACTGTCCCCAAATTTAGTGAATTTATTCTCACCATAGGACCCAGGTTTAATACAGTTTAGCAGCAGAAGATTTTCCACATGTAGTTTCGGGGGGGAAAAAATGATGTAGTGACTGGTGAACATATTCTTCAAAGAGAACCTCCTAAAAGGTTTTAGCCCCCATGTCAGCAGCAAGTATCCATCCTTCTGATTAGGATACACAGAAATCCACCAGATCCAGATATTTTCTTGACGCTTGTATACTGAAGAATAGAGACCACACTGTGTTTTGCAGCAATTTTGGAGTGTTATTGAAAACAAGAGGCATATCTTAATTTGATAAAATCAAAGCAATTTCAAAGTTTCAAGTCATAGAAAGGTGAATCAGTTCATCTGGACACAACATTTATTGAGAAAAACATTTCATCGTTCATCTAAGTGACCTCTTCAGTCTCAACTGACTGCAGGTATCCCCACCCTTATAAACAAATACAGTGACATAACGGCCGAAACCAACGACCAGTTTCATATGCAAATACGCATGACCATTAAACTAGAGTTTCAATGGCCATGTGTACTAATCACAGAGGATTTGGGAATAGTTGAATAGTGAATAGTAGACATGGTCATTGAAACTCTACTTAATGGTTATGGCAATTTGCATATGAAACTGATGGTTGGCTTCGATCGTTATGCCACTGCATTGTTTATAAGGGTGGGGGATACCTGCAGTAAATTGAGACTGAAGAGGTCTCAATTTGAAGAGATTGAAGAGACTGAAGAAGAGACTGATGAAACGTATCGGTCAATAAATGTTGTATCCAGATGAACTGATTCACCTTTCTGTCATTTCCTTACCTGGATTATTGAGCATGTATAAAGACAACAAATTCAAATGTATTTGTGTTAATTTTCTTATTTGAACTATCCGTATCTGCGTTAATGAGATAGGTACATAATAATTACCCCCTTCGCTGTCCTCTCATGTGCATTGGGGCAGCTGGTATGACAATATGGTAGACAACTCAGGGGGGAGAGAGTTTGGTGGTCCTGGAAAAAACGGGAACAATTTTCCCCTCTACGTTTTGGTAGATAGTATGGTTCATATGCACTATAAGAGGTGAATAAATCCGAATTCTGTGGCAGCTTTTAATCGACTCGCCACAGTAAAATGTTATTTGAAATACAGTCAACGTGTCAGTCAAAAGGAATTTTGCTGTCTAGCTTGGATGATGGTGGAGATATGAATCCTTTATACCTGTGAGAAGCTATGACACTATGTATAATGCCCCCAAAGGGTGATTATGGACAATATCAGGAGCAGGGGATGGATGGGAATAATACTGGATTTATTTCGTATATTGATTCTGTGATTTGTAAAATGCAAAATCCAATAAATATACATTTTTTTAAAAAAAGGAGCATACACCGATAAACAACCAAGAGTAGGCAGGTGGACCAAACAAGGTGTAAAAGTCAACCTTTATATATATATATAATAACATGACATACAAAATTTTTATCCAGCTCTGTAGCTTAGCATGTGTTCTGTCAGTGTTCACTACAGGAATCAGTAGATTAGATTATGAAACCACATAACTTGGTTTTGGATTTTAATAGGTTTGTACATTTGTCACTTGTGCGTTAGTCCTTTTCCCTAGTTTCTGGTTGCTTTTTCTACATCATTGGTATCATTACCTTGAAGCAGAATTCCATCGTGCTCTTTGTAAGCTACATACTAACCAGTATACTTAAGGCACTTTATCACCTTGTTACTCTGTAGCAGTCATATAAGGGCGGAGCTGCCTAATGGTAAGTGAGACTATCTTTTAATCGAAGGGCATAGGGTCAGTTGTCCGTACAGCCATACCTGCCTTAATTCAGGGCCTTGACCCAGTCTTGAACATTTTTCTCTAACTCTTGGGGAAAAAAACGTTAACAAACAAGTCCCAAAGGCATCGTGAGCTATTTGTCAAACTGGTCAGGGTGACTCCACCATTGTATTGCAGAGGCTATTGAATAACAAAATCATAATCTTTCATGAAGGATGGGTAATTGAGATTGATTTCTTTAGAAAGATGATTTAGACTTCTCTTAATGTACTGTTACATAGAAGATAAAAAGACACCTGAAGGATTTGTCTGCCGGCATGGAATGATGACTCGTGTGCATTTGTGCATATATAAATATGCAGCATTTCACGGCAGTATTTACAACATAGTTTATGAATGTCCATCAAATTAATCTGAGGCCACTATTTTGTTGAAAGAGTAAGAAAAGCCAGAACAAAGTGGTGCTGCTGAAAACCGACAGCATTTCCACCACACCAATCAGGCTCCTCAGTATCAGATGTAATAAGATCATTATTTCTCTCTGTAAATGTGTTTGTGTGCCTGTATGTCATTGTGTATCTTTATGTGCATACAAATGTCTGTGCGTTTGATTGTGTGCGCGTGTGTGTGTGTGTGGGTGTGTGGGTGTGTGTGAGAGAGAGAGAGAGAGAGAGAGAGAGAGAGAGAGAGAGAGAGAGAGAGAGTGTGTAGATAACCTTGTAGCGTTATGTTTGTACCGACCTGCATTCCGTACTTACAGAGTAGTCATGTGATCATACAGCTAGTGGCGGCATTATACACACAGCTACATGCCCGTACACTGTACCTGAGTTCCCCTGCAATGATTATTAAATGTTAAGCCTAGACGCTAACACTGCCTCCATGCGAGTCATTCTACATGGTGTCAGAAGTGAAACCTGCTACTTTCCCGACTCGAAAGGTACATAGTTAGATCTCACTTTGCCTTGTTCGGCAAAGTGAGTTTAGTTCGCGGCACTGGCTAACTAACGTAGCCGTTCCCTCTGCACGTAAGGAACTCCACAAAGACGAAAGAAGAAAAAGCTCGCTAGAAGGACGACAATGGCAGAATGGGTAGTTCGAAGCGCAAAGAGGCTGCTTGAAACTTCAAAGAGAGATGGGACAGATCTACTTCTGAATCTGCTGAACATTCGGAACATGCCACGAGATACAACCCTGGGCTCTCCCACTCAGCGTCTCCTATTTAGGAGAACACGCACCGGCCTACCTGCCAGCCAGCAGCTGTTGGCGCCGTCGTCAAAGGACACTGTAACGGTCCGGGCTCAGCCGTCAAAGAAACGGGGAATGCAGAAAGTGCACTATGACAAGTCAAGCAGACCACTGCCTGTACTGGAACCGTCCCAAATGGTCCGTCTTCAGACTATAAAGGGACGTGACAAGATCGGAGTGGTCAAAAGGAAGTGCAACAAACCTAGATCTTACATCGTTGAATCGGAAGGAAAGGAATACAGGACAAACTGACGGCACATTCTGCCAGTATCCGAACCTCAACATATCCTCGACCAAAATGAACTTACCAGAGAGTAAGACAAGAATGGCACTCAAGTGGAACGAATTCCATCAGTACTCACTAGAGAGCCAGACCATGGCACTCAAGTGACCACTGAAGAGCCACCACCAGTCGTGGATCCACCTGGACAATCTCAATCCCCCTATAGACCACTGCACTTCCGCGTTCGAACGTTAGAGCGGGGGGAGCTAGAGGGGGATAGAAGCCTCAACCTGATTTGAATTTCCATGGTCTCATACAGGTATTTACACGGCGAAGAAAATGAAAAATTACAAATCACTGGAGGCTCACAAGTTTTTTTCAAGTGGGTGGGTATCTGTTGTTGAACACTATAATCCATCGAAGGACATTGCCGTATTCAGGACCCAGGTGAAGCCATCGTATAGAGTCACAGAGAAATCCCACAATACAAGGGTTGCTGCCAGGAGCACAGGAGCAATTCTGAGTGCTCACTGTGATTGCATGGCAGGGTAAGCCGACTAATAATACCAACACTACTATAAATAATAATAGCCACATTGTTTGAGGAAAGTAATGAGTTCTACATCCCAATATAACATATTAAATGAAATGACTGTAGTAAAAAAAATCACTTCCATTTCAGACTCGGAGAGACATGCTCTCATGTGGCTGCATTGCTATTCAAACTGGAGACATCAGTCCGTTTAGGCTACACAAGTGTGGCACCCACCAGTATAGCCTGTGCGTGGAATAAAGTGTCGACTAAAAAGGTGGAGGCCGACAGAATCTGCAACATCAAATTTTATTCAGAAAGCGCAAAAAGGAAGGAAGGCAGGCCAAGGAAGAGGGCAATTCCAGATGCCACCCCACAGGAGCAGCAGCAGTTCCTTCAGCTGTTGGCTGGGACTGGAGAGCTCTCCGTAGGTCATAGCACATTTCAAGGGTTTTCTCTGCCATTCAGGCCAACACCCTGGTTCTCTGAACTGTTCATGACCGAGGAACAAGTGGAGGCCATAGAGGAGGCTACTTTAAATCAGTCAGAATGCACTGCATGGCACCAAGAGAGGGTTGGGAGAATATCAGGAACATCGGCGCACAGAGTGCTACACACATGCCTCGACAAACCATCTACAGCACTATTGAGAGACATACTCCACAAAGGCTCAACCAAAGACAGGCTCATGGCCCCTGGAGTTGTCTGGGGTAGGGACATGAGCGTGATGCCTTGGAAATGTATAGATGTGCTATGTGTCTAGAAGTATCTACAGCCCAAACCTGTATCAAAACAACTGAGGGGTCCTTTGCATTACACCCTGTTACGGCCCTAGTGCCGTGTGTCTGTAGTTTTCCCTCTCCAGGTGATGCCCCGCCTCCTGTGGAGCTGCTGATTGAGCCCAGGTGACCCCAATTCCTCATCAGCTGGGTATATAACTTGGAGAGGGACACCCAACAGTGCCAGTGGGCCATTGTTGGCAGCAGTGTGTGGAGCGAGGAGAGAGATGGCCAGTGGGCCATGGTTGCCAACCAGAGAGCAAGCTCTTGTGTCTAGACTCCTTGAGAAGGAGGATGAAACTTATTAGCGTTCTTGTTTTGGTTTGGTTTGATCTGAGTTTGTTTTGTTAAAGCCTGGTTAGTTAAGAGCCAGCATCTTTAGTTGCCTGTTTATTCTGTAGTTTGACTAAAAGTTCATTTTGTTAATAAATCTGTTTTTACACCTGGTTCCGCCTCCCACCTTTCTTTTCCCCCGGGATACTTTTATTTTCTTTGTTATTTCCCCTCATCCCCTGGACCTTTAACGGGGAACGTAACAATTGGGGGCTCATCCGGGATATGAACCCGGGACCTCTCGCAATGAAATGATAAAAGGCAAAAATTAAATCACACATCATGACCTAGAGCAGCCATGGGGAAAAGACATAGGAACTAGGCTACATTTTCAACAAATGTTGGCATTTTATTCAATTATTACTTTTTACTGGATTACACATGACTGCATACAATGATGCATGATATACTACTCAATAAGGATGACAATAATAATGTGATAACAATGTTTGCATTTTAACTGGGTAAGGGAGACAGGGGTAGTTACCCCTTGTTTCTAGGAAAGACAAACAAAATTGAGCATGTGACCGAGCATGTGTCTGATAACATGGGAATTCAAACCAACAATCCCCGTGTTGGCAGGCAACGGAATAGACCACCACGCCACCCAGACGCCCTCACTTTTCTCCTCAAAACAAGTGCACGAGCTACCAAAGGATGAATGTAGATCTTTGCAACAAGAGGCAATGCTTATTTGAAATGAAGTCATTCCTCCATGAAACTCTAACGCTTTTGTCCACAGGGGCACAAAGTCAGCAAAAATCCAAAACTCCTAGCAACATCTTTAAAAATAGAATAGGTTAATACCCACTCTACAGATTCTGATTGGAAATGTCATACCCATAGGTTAAAAATGGTTCTGTGGTAAAACAGTTAAATCACATTCATCCCCTTTTTTTCAACAACCCTTTATTTTGAGATAT
Organism: Lampris incognitus; assembly: GCF_029633865.1. Classification (NCBI taxonomy): domain Eukaryota; kingdom Metazoa; phylum Chordata; class Actinopteri; order Lampriformes; family Lampridae; genus Lampris; species Lampris incognitus. Next base: position 108,504,013 of record NC_079212.1, read on the forward strand.
TTCACTTATTGATAAACAAATGATTAAAAAAATATGGTTCTGGCAAAGGAAATTATTTTCAGCTGCTAAGTGGATAAGTGGTTTGGATAATGGATGGATGGAAGTTAAATACTGTTGAGCCAGGAGCAGTATTTCCATCATTTCAGGTTGAATAGAATCAAAAATATGAGACAAATGTGCAAAGATATATATAAAACACTATATCAATGCTTACCTATTCATTTCTGATTGAAATGTCTCTCTAAAAACATAAATTGTTCTAACAAATTGAACCACAAACTGACACTAGCTGTTGTTACCCAAATGTCGTCCACCACTGAGGTTAGACAACAGTCTCCTAGGCAAAAAAAAAAAGTAACAATATGAAATCTTTGCTTTGAATGATTATCAATAACACTTTGTGCCATGACATATGGAAAACAAACTTTTGTCTTTGGAAATAGTTGGATTTTCTTTTATCAAAAAGGTATTCTTTTTTTTAGTCTCTCTCAAACTTTAGTGGAGCAGGGGTCCTGGCCTGGGGCCCGATGGAATTTAGAATTTAACATTCTTTCCTGCTGGACATAAAGAATGCAACTGCACGGTGTGTTTACGAACCCACCAACAGACTTGTTCAAAAACAGTTTTTAAAATGGTAGTACAAATTTTTGACATCCTTTGAGCTACAAAACTTGTTGTTATGGGCCAAAGATTAGTAGAAATTATTGTCATCACGATTAAAAAAAAAACGCGACATCTCATGACTACATTGAGGAAGAAAATCAATGCTTTTTCTGAAATCATAGGAAAAATACATTTTAAGATGAACCACTTCTGAGTTTCCTAGTTAATATGGGGGCATCAGAGATGCTGAGACCCAACCCAGCCACTGAGGATGCACAAGCCAGTGCATTCTTAGTGCCGGCCCCAAGCCCGAATAAATGGGGAGGATTGTGTCAGGAAGGGCATCCGGTGTAAAACCTTTGCCAAATCAAACATGCAGATCATAAATCAGATCCTGACAAAAAGACAGGAGGCGGAGCTGGAGGCAGCAGAGTTGAAGATGCTGAGACTTTCGTTGGGAGTGATGAAGAAGGACAGGATTAGGAATGCATATATTAGAGGGACAGTTTATAGCGGCAGGCATGGGCCCAAGTCCATGAATACTGGGATGGCATCCAGCGCTTTACCTGTGCCCCCATCCATAGGGTTAGTGGTTATGTCAGGAAGAGCATACGATGTAAAATTTTGCCAAATTAGTATGCAGATTGACAAGACCGTACCGGATCGGGTGAGGCTCCATACCGGATCGGTCAAGGCCCAGGTTAACAATGACCACCACTGTTGGGCGTCCAGGTAACATTGCAGTCTATTCCATTTCCTACCAACACAAGGATCGTTGGTTTGAATCCCTATGTTACCTCCGGCTTGGTCGGGCGTCTCTACAGACAAAATTGACCGTGTCTGCGGGGGGGAAGCAAGATGTGGGTATGTGTCCTGGTCACTGCACTAGCGCCTCCTCTGGTCGGTCGGGGCACCTGTTCGGGGGAGGGGGAACTGAGGGGAATCGTGTGATCCTCCCATGTGCTATGTCCCCCTGGTGAACTCCTCACTGTCAGGTGAGAAGAAGTGGCTGGCGACTCCACATGTATCAGAAGAGACATGTGGTAGTCTGCAGCCCTCCCCGGATCGGCAGAGGGGGTGGAGCAGTGACCAGGATGGCTCGAAAGAGTGGGGTAATTGGCCAGGTACAATTGGGGAGAAAAAAAAGGGGGGGGGCAATGACCACCACTGTTGCTGTGCCCTCACAGGGTACTGATCACAACTGTAAAATCTGCTGTGGCGACCCCTGAGAAACACGGAATAAGCTGAAAGAAGAAGAAGATATTAGAGGGACAGCTCAGGTTGAACGGTTTGGAGACAAAGAAAGAGAGGCAAGATTTAGATGGTTTGGACATGTGCAGAGGACAGATGCTGGTTATATTGGAAGAAGGATGCTGAATATGGAGCTGTCAGGCAAGAGGAAAAGAGGAAGGCCAAAGAGGAGGTTTATGGATGTGGTGAGGGAGGACATGCAGGTGGCTGGTATGACAGAGGAAGATGCAGAGGACAGGTGGAGATGGAAATGGATGATATGCTGTAGCGACCCCTAATGGGAGCAGTCAAACATAGTAGTAGTACTAGTAGTAGTAATAGAGCTGCTGAAACCCATTTTGATTTCGGTGACACACATGGAGTCAATTTTAATAGAACTATAAAATATGAGGTAGGTAGAAAGGCGACACGCCAGCGTTCACCAACAAACTCTCTAGGTAGACGTGGAAATCTGGGGTGAGGTGTTTCACTACAACACTGCCACTTAACAGTGTAACCCACACCACCATCACTGTCCTCTACATCTACACCCCTTTTTCATCTCATCTCATCATCAGCCGCATCTCTGGGGCCGGGTCACGGTGGCAGCAAGGTAAGTAGGGCACTCCCGACATCCCTCTCCCCAGCAACGCCCCCCAGCTCCTCCTGGGGATCCCAAGGTGTTCCCAGGCCAGATTGGACATGTAGTCCCTCCAGTAAGTTCTGGGTCTACCCTGGGGTGTCCTCCCAGTTGGACGTACCCGGAAAACCCCCAAAGGAAGGTGCCCAGGAGGCATCCTAATCAGATGCCTGAACCACCTGACCCTTTTTCATCCTTTTTCTAAATGTGAGTAGGCAACGGCAAGCTAAAAGCAACTCCTTACTCACTTTTTAAAATGAAATGTCAGAATACAATGACTTTGTCAGCCATATATGTTTTGACATATGCCATGTTTAAAAAAAAAAAGAAAAAAATCCTTTCAAGAAGGATTTTTTTTCAAGAAGGGCTTTGAGACATGACATTACCTTCCTACCCCAATGCACACTGCAGCTTTGTTTTTAATTTAGGGGCCTAGTGATAAGCAACTGGATGTCAACTAGATTATCTTGAAATTTCTGCTGCTCACGTTGTTGTGTACTAGACAAACATATAAATACAGTCAAATCGCCGTTCTGATATAATGAACAGATTTGCTAGTGAATATCAAAGTAAAAAAAAAAGATGTCTACATCTAAACATTTTTTTTGCATCTTGCCAAAACAAATTGAAATCAACAAAGCACCCAGGTATCTGCGAGACTTGGATGCAAAATACCTGAAACATTTACATAATCACGCACTCATTTCCCTCGAATAAGTAGAGTTGACAAATAACATATTTCTCCTTCGGTTTGATCTCAAAATACTGTGGGTTGCATTGAAAGTTAAGCTGACTTCCCCAGAATGAGCAGCACTAATTTTCCAATTGGCATAAATTGTGCATTAGATGTCAAGCGTTTATGCCGCCTTGTAAATGAATGAGTGTGTTTGTGTTCTCTCTGGGGTGTTAAGCTGATTCGTTGTTAGCCGTAAACCCAGCAGGAACGTTAGATTTCGATTTTTCAAGCTGATGTTATTGATATCCATTAACTCTATCCTTCTAAATGTAGAAAAGCTCAGTTTATATAATGAGACTCTATAATTTACTGTGGGAATCATTGTGGATGCGGCTATCAGTAGATCATAAAAGTGGAATGTGAGGGCAATAGCTCCCTCATATGCACACTGGGAATGTAACCAAATACAATTACAATTTGTTCAGAAATTCAGATAGTGTGTCTTAAACAGATATGAATGTAATTTGACTATGAGACGCTGCATGGATTCGTCTGAAAGTTCTGATGTGATTGCTAGCAAAAAAATTAATTGAAATTGTGGCAGAAACACGCAAACAGCAATGCTTTTTGCTCCTACAACCTAATGATGACTCTGGGAGAGACAGCTCAGTCTGCTTTATGGAGGCACCATGAACTCTACTTGTCTGTCACCCATCAGTATGCCTTTCAAATGTGTTTTAATCGTTGTTCTTGTCACACAAACATACAGGATTCATGTACAAGCATCCATCCTCAAAATAGTCTGATAGCTCAACAAGAAGTAAACTGAAATTTGCTAAGACTACAGTCTGCAAAGTATACATCACTCTCATATACAGCCCCTGGTGCAATTAACCTCATCTTTTGGCTTAAAACAGTGTCACTTCACCTATAAACACTAAACTGCTTTGCTAGCTCACTATTATTGTAACCAAGATATTTGCACAAATAAATATGATTTTATGCATATATTTAGACTTAGACTGCTTTTATTTGTATGTCTCATACAAGGGAACAAAATTACGTTTCACAAGGACCTCAGTGCAACATAAAAACAAATAAAACACAATAAATATAAAAAAAGTGCATTAAAAACAAGAATTACTTCACAGACCCAAACATCACAAGCACACCTGACATGGACAGTGAGTAAGACGGTCAAAAAGTCCTTTTATGGAGGTCTGTGTTTAGGCTGTTGAGGAACCTCACAGCCTGAGGAATGAAACTGTTGCATTGTCTGGTGGAGGCAGCACGGATGCTCCGGTACCTCCTGTCAGAGGGTAGGAGGGTGAAGTGGATGTGGGAAGGGTGGGTGGGATCCTTCACGATGCTAAGAGCCTTCCAGGTGCACCATGTGTCAAAGATGGCCTGGATGGATGGTGAGCAGTTCCTATGAGCTTTCCAGCTTTCTTCATATCCACTGTAGGGATTTGCAGTCGGAGGCCTTGCAGTTCCCATGCCAGACAGAGATAAAGCTGGTCAGAATGTTCTCTATGGTGCCTTTGTAGAATGCAATGAGGATGGGTGAGGGGAGACTCGCCTTCTTCAGACGTCGCAAGAAGTGAAGACGCTGCTGGGGCTTCTTGGAGAGTGCAGTGACATGTGAGGACCAGGAGAGGTCTTCTGTGATGTGAACTCCCAGGAACTTAACACTGCTGACTCTCTCCATGTCAATACCATTGATGGTCAGAGGGGTATGGTGGGCACTGGTCTTTCTAAAGTCGATAATGACCTCCTTAGTTCTTCTTAGGGAGAGGTTGTTGTTTTTGCACCTCGCCACTACTTGATCCACCTCCACTCTGTATGATGATTCATCATTGTTGCTGATGAGACCTACCACTGTGGTATCATCAGCAAACTTTATAATTAAGTTGGAGGTGGAAGATGCTGTGCAGTCATGAGTCAGTAGGGTGAACAAGAGCAAACTGAGCACACGGCCCTGTGGAGCACCAGTGCTCAGTGTGATGGTCCTGGAGACAATCTTACCAATTTGCACTGACTGTGGCCTCCCCATGAGGAAGTCCAGCACCTAGTTGCAGAGGGAGGTGTTAAGGCCCAGCTGGCTCAGCTTTTCGATCAGGTGTTGTGGTATGATTATGTTAAAAGCTGAGCTGAAGTCAATCAACAAGATCCTCACATAGCTGTTCTTTCTCTATGGGTGGGACAAGGCTGGATGAAGAGCAGAGGTTATGGCATCTTCTGTGTGGAGGGGTTAGCACAATATGCAAACGGGAGAGGGTCCAGAGTGGGGGGGAGGCTGGACTTGATGTGCTTCATGACCAGCCTCTCAAAGCATTTCATGATGATGGGAGTCAGTGCAATGGGGCAGTAGTCATTGTGGCAGGACACAGGGGACTTCTTTGGCACTGGTATGATGGTGGTAGTCTTGAAACACGTAGGGATGACTGCCTGGGCCAGTGAGATGTTGAAGATGTCAGCAAGGACATCTGCCAGCTGCTCAGCACAGTCTCTGATGGCTCGGCCTGGGATTCTGTCTGGACCCGCAGCTTTGTGTGGTTTGACTCTGGAGAGGGTCTTTCTCACGTCATCTGCAGTCATCTGCAGAACCCAGTCATCCATCAGGGATATAGTCTTCACCACCGGCACGTTGTTCAGTCTCTCATGTCATGCATAAAAGCATCTGGGAGGGTGGGGGCGCCATCACAGGTCTGAGGAGGAGGCTTGTAGCCAGTGAGGGCCTGGATGCCCTTCCACAAGCACTGTGCGTCTCTGCTATTAGTGAAGTGGCTGTTGAGTCTCTGTACATGTTGTCTTTTTACCTCCCTGATGCCACACGACAGGTTGGCCCTTGCTGTCTTGGGGGCTGCCTTATCACCAGATCTGAATACAGCATTATGGGTCCTCAACAGTGTCCGGACTTCTGCTGTCAGCCAAGGTTTCTGGTTGGGCTGCAAAGAGATAGTTTTGGTGACTGTGACATCGTCTATACATTTATTGATGTAGGCTGTCACTGTCACTTTGTATTCCTCCAGATCAATGTGCTCACCAGAGGAGGCTGCCTCTTTGAAAATGCCCCAGTTCATGCTCTCAAAGCAGTCCTGAATAGCTGAAACAGATCCCTCTGGCCAGACCCTGATCTGTTGCTGAATCGGTTTGGCATGTTTCCGAAGTGGCCTGTATGCTGGAATTAGCATAACAGTGATGTGGTCTGAGTTTCCAAGGTGGGGGCGGGGGAATGCTCTGTATGCATTCTTTTCATTAGTGTAAATGAGGTCCAGTTTATTGACTACAATATGATTTTCATTACCTGGTAAAAACCAAGCCTGTCCCTTCAGCCTCACACTACCTAGTATACTGGTTGAATGTTTGTTTGTGTGAAACCAGTCTTTTCTATATAGTCTTATTTTTGCATCAAGGAAAATTGTTTTTTTTTCACCTTTTTTGAACAGATGTACATATAATCCGATCTAATAAAGTATGATATACACTACCGTTCAAAAGTTTGGGATCACCCAAACAATTTTGTGTTTTCCATGAAAAGTCACACTTATTCACCACCATATGTTGTGAAATGAATAGAAAATAGAGTCAAGACATTGACAAGGTTAGAAATAATGATTTGTATTTGAAATAAGATTTTTTTTACATCAAACTTTGCTTTCGTCAAAGAATCCTCCATTTGCAGCAATTACAGCATTGCAGACCTTTGGCATTCTAGCTGTTAATTTGTTGAGGTAATCTGGAGAAATTGCACTCCACGCTTCCAGAAGCAGCTCCCACAAGTTGGATTGGTTGGATGGGCACTTCTTTGAGCAGATTGAGTTTCTGGAGCATCACATTTGTGGGGTCAATTAAACGCTCAAAATGGCCAGAAAAAGAGAACTTTCATCTGAAACTCGACAGTCTATTCTTGTTCTTAGAAATGAAGGCTATTCCATGCGAGAAATTGCTAAGAAATTGAAGATTTCCTACACCGGTGTGTACTACTCCCTTCAGAGGACAGCACAAACAGGCTCTAACCAGAGTAGAAAAAGAAGTGGGAGGCCGCGTTGCACAACTGAGCAAGAAGATAAGTACATTAGAGTCTCTAGTTTGAGAAACAGACGCCTCACAGGTCCCCAACTGGCATCTTCATTAAATAGTACCTGTTAGAGCCTGTTTGTGCTGTCCTCTGAAGGGAGTAGTACACACCGGTGTAGGAAATCTTCAATTTCTTAGCAATTTCTCGCATGGAATAGCCTTCATTTCTAAGAACAAGAATAGACTGTCGAGTTTCAGATGAAAGTTCTCTTTTTCTGGCCATTTTGAGCGTTTAATTGACCCCACAAATGTGATGCTCCAGAAACTCAATCTGCTCAAAGAAGTGCCCATCCAACCAATCCAACTTGTGGGAGCTGCTTCTGGAAGCGTGGGGTGCAATTTCTCCAGATTACCTCAACAAATTAACAGCTAGAATGCCAAAGGTCTGCAATGCTGTAATTGCTGCAAATGGAGGATTCTTTGACGAAAGCAAAGTTTGATGTAAAAAAAATCTTATTTCAAATACAAATCATTATTTCTAACCTTGTCAATGTCTTGACTCTATTTTCTATTCATTTCACAACATATGGTGGTGAATAAGTGTGACTTTTCATGGAAAACACGAAATTGTTTGGGTGATCCCAAACTTTTGAACGGTAGTGTACATTTGCTATTATTTATTTCTATGTTCCTAATTTCAGAGTTCAGTATGGGCAGTGAAAATAATATGTAACACTTCCTGTTTTGTCTACAACGTAGAGGACGTTGTTCCTTCATATCTTATGCATTTTTTTTGGATTATCAGAATTCTTTTAATAATATTTGACCATGTCACTGCACGATCTGAGTCGACCGTCGATGTGAGTCACACATGTGTGATTGTAAACAGTTTACTTAGCTTTATTATATTATGAAAATAAAGACAGAGGTTAATATTTTTGGTTCATCCAGTGTTCCTCCAGTTCTCCTGTGCTGAGATCAGCAATAAACGATTTTCTGACCTGCAAAATATGATTGATTTCTTGTTTACATTCAAAACTCATACACTGTCGCTGCCCAATCTAAGTCAACAATGTGCATGCGCGACTCACATCTACAGTTGACTTAGATCAGGCAGTGACAGAGAGCAGTGCTGGTTGAGCAAGCTAGAGAACAAATGAAGAGAGGGAGCAGTGGTAGCAAGAAAAAATGTTTTTCCATCTCATCTCATCATCAGCCACTTCTCAAAGGTCCGGTCGCAGTGGCAGCAAGCTAAGTAGGGCACTCCAAATGTTTTTCAAAGGTTTTGAATTATCGCAAAAGATATTCTTCATCATACAGTCATAACTGTGCACAAAATATTTTTGGCTCATAGTTCCAGTAGTATGCAAGATTAGCTGCGGCATTTTGTTCACCTCACATAGCTTTTATTAAGTGCATAATTAAGATTATCATGTTTCATAAGAGAAATAAAGTATGACAGAGTGGCGTACATACATACTATCAATTATGCGCACCGGTGCACATGCACTACATCCACAAAATCAGAGGTTATAAACTAAGATGCAAAGGGAGAAATCCATTAAATATTTGCATTTAAAACAGTCATTACTGCAAGAGGCAATTCTAGATAACGAATAAGCCTATACACTGGACCACCACCTTCATAGGTTACACAATGTATTAAAGGATTAACAACATTTAGATCACATCAAGAACTGGTATGCATAATTTTACAACCATATACCCACTCATCCAGAAATGTAGCTACAATTACAAAAGTGCAAACAATACCTCTCTTAAATAGCACAATGTACCATGCAGGGGAGGGATCTTCCCAAAATGCACAAGTGGATTTATGAACTCATCACTAGAACAGCTGGAGTCACCGACTGTGAGTGCAGAACTAGGATGTGCCATCTGATAGAGTTCAAGGACAGAAAAAAAGCAAAATTGTCTGGAAAACCAAAGACAACCAGTTTGAGGTAGACTTGCCTCCTTCTTTATGTATTTATTTATTTATGTATTTATTCGTATTTTGTATATTGAGTGTAAAGCACTTTGTAACTGTATGTTATTAAAAGTGCTATATAAATAAAATTTATGCTTGCTTTCTTTAGTTAGGAGAGTAGAAAGTAAATGTTGAGTACTTTTATATTATATATTATTATTACATCATATTATTATATATCATATATTATATTATTATATTACATATCATTCATTCCATTATCAAATTGCTTATCCTGTTCTCAGGGTCACGGGGATGCTGGAGCCCATCCCAGAAATCATTGGGCGGCAGGCGGGGAGACACCCTGGACCATCACAGATTACGTATCATATTATTATATATCACTATTATTTAATATATATTATTAAATTATATTGATTAATATAATGTTGAGTAATATGAGTAAAATGTTGAGTAATGTTGAAAATATGTGAACACATTGGTTTAACAGCAATAAAGACATATATTATTGTGTAGTGTTCGCATAATATATAATTTTATTCATTGGTTTGTTAAATACACATTTCTTCAGTTGAAACCTGAAATGCATGCTGTCCACCCGAGTGGACATGTGAGAAACTCCTTGAAAATGGGTGTTTAAAAAATGAAGTTAAAAAAAGTGTTTTTTTCATGCCTAAAGAGGAATAAAAACACTAACAGGAAAAAAATCCTGACTGAGGTTCTCATAATTCGCTCAAGTTAAAAAATCTACCTAATGAAAACATTTTGCCTGTCTGCCTGTGGATGCATAGCCTCCTAGGTGGACCTTGCACAAACGCGACCAATATTAACTTGCACTTTCCAAAAAAAAGAAAAAAAGGTTTGCTATGTGATCATTTTGGTCTGACCCTACTACTACTACTACTACTACCACTACCTTCAGCTGCTCCCGTAAGGGGTCGCCACAGCGGATCATCCGTTTCTATTTCTTCCTGTCTTCTGCATCTTCCTCTGTCACACCAGCCACCTGCACATCTTCTCTCACCACATCCATAAACCTCCTCTTTGACCTTCATCTTTTCCTCTTTCCTGGCAGCTCCATATCCAGTATCATTCTCCCAATATACCCAACATCTCTCCTCCACACATGTCCAAGCCATCTCAAGCTTGCCTCTCTTGCCTCGTCTCCAAACCGTCCAACTTGTGCTGTCCCTCTAATACACTTGTTCCTAATCCTGTCCTTCTTCATCACTCCCAGTGAAAATCTTAGCATCTTCAACTCTGCCACCTCCAGCTCCGCCTCCTGTCTTTTCGTCAGTGCCACTGTCTCCAAACCATATAACATAGCTGGTCTCACAACCATCTTGTAAACCTTCCCTTTAACTCTTGCTGGCACCCTTCTGTCGCAAATCACTCCTGACACACTTCTCCACCCACTCCAACCTGCCTGCACTCTCTTCTTCACCTCTCTCCTGCACTCCCCGTTACTTTGGACAGTTGACCCCAAGTATTTAAACACATATGCCTTCGTCACCTCTACTTCTTGCATCCTCACCATTCCACTGTCCTCCCTCTCATTCATGCATAGGTATTCCATCTTGCTCCTACTGACTTTCATTCCTCTTCTCTCCATTGCATACCTCCACCTCTCCAGGCTCTCCTCAACCTGCACCCTACTCTCGCTACAGATCACAATGTCATTCGCGAACATCATCGTCCATGGAGACTCCTGCCTGATCTCGTCCGTCAACCTGCCCATCACCATTGCAAACAAGAAAGGGCTCAGAGCCAATTCTGGATGTAATTCCACCTTCACCTTGAACTAGGGCTGGGCGATATATCGAATATACTCAATGTATCGCGGCTTGTTCTCTGTGGGATGTAGAAAATGATTATATCCTGAATATTCAAGTATACGTTCAGTTGTCACGCAGTTGCTTTTAGTCGCGGGCATTGAACTACAGGTTTTTCTCACTCTTTCTCATCTCTCCGCACAGAGAGATAAAACAAGCGCACCTAGTTACGTACGTCACATTCTGTCGTGCATGCAACATCCTACACCTGGCAGCATGTAGCAGCAGAGATCTCAGGTAGCGGCAGCAGCAGGTGCTATGACAAATGGAGGGGGGAGAATTAATTCCCAAGAAAAACAACGCAGGATCCATCGTCTGGCGGTGGTTTGGGTACAAGAGGGAGGACGTTGAACAAATAAACGTAATATGTAAAGTATGCCGCAAAAGCGTCGCCACAAAAGGTGGTAGTACAACGAATTTATTTCACCATTTGAGAACCCACCCGCTAGAAAACCAAGAGTGCTTGAAACTCTGCACGAGCGCATCTCCTGCCGGCGCCATATCAAAGAAAGTGCCGAAGCAACCAGCACTGACGCAATTGAGTCTGGCGTCTTCTTTTTCCAGAACAACACCATACGACAAAAATAGTAAAAAACAGAAGGAGATAACGTCCGCAGTAACGTTAGTTACTGCGGACGTTATCTCTTACGTAAGTAAGTAATGAATGTTTAAAATCAGCATATATTAATGCAGTATGAACAAGAATGTTTTAATGTAGACACGTAGAATCATCATACTGGCATGATTGTGTGCATCAAAGTGTTAATTCAAGGCTAAGGCAAAATTTAGAGATATATTTCGTGTATCGTGACGTGGTCTAAAAATATCGGGATATTAGTAAAAGGCCATATCGCCCAGCCCTACCTTGAACCCATCTGACATTCCAACCACACACCTCACCACTGTCACACATCCCTCATACATATCCTGCACCACTCCTACATACTTCTCTGCAACTCCCGACTTCCTCATACAATACCACACCTCCTCTCTCGGCACCCTGTCGCATGCTTTCTCTAAATCTACAAAGACACAATGTAACTCCTTCTGGCCTTCTCTATACTTCTCGATCAACATTTTCAAAGCAAACATCACATCTGTGGTGATCTTTCGTGGCATGAAACCATACTGCTGCTCGCTAATCGTCACCTCTCCTCTTAACCTAGCTTCTATTACTCTTTCCCATATAATCATGCTGTGGCTGATCAACTTTATACCTCTGTAGTTGATACAGTTCTGCACATTGCCCTTGTTCTTGAAAATCGGTACCACTATGCTTCTTCTCCACTCCTCAGGCATCCTCTCACTTTCCAAGATTGTGTTCAACAATCTAGTTAAAAAAAAAACACTGCCATCACTCCTGAACATCTCCATGCCTCCACAGGTATGTCATCAGGACCAACTGCCTTTCCACTCTTCACTCTCTTCATAGATGCCCTTACTTCCTCCTTGCTAATCCACTGCACTTCCTGATTCACTATCCCTACATCATCCAACCTTCTCTCTCTCTCATTTTCTTCATTCATCAGCCCCTCAAAGTACTCCTTCCACCTTCTCAGCACACTCTCCTCACTTGTCAGCACATTTCCATCTCTATCCTTGATCACCCCAACTTTCTGCACATCCTTCGCAGTTCTGTCCCTCTGTCTAGCCAATCGGTACAAGTCCTTTTCTCCTTCCTTAGTGTCTACCCTGTCATACAACTCACCTGGCTAGGGTCTGACCCTAACCCTGGCTTTATTTTCATAATATAATAAAGCTGGGTAAACCATTTACAGTTGCACATGCAACCTCAAGGAAGTTGTTCCTTAATAATGTTTGGATTTTTTTGGATTGTCAAAATTCTTTTAATAGTTTTTGATCATGTCACTGCTGATCCGAGGCAACCATAGATGCGAGTGCACACACATGCACATGGTTGACTTAGATCAGGTAACAACAGAGAGCACCGTTGATTGAGCGAGCTAGAGGGTGAATGACGAGAGGGAGTGGCGATGGCGAGAACAAATGTTTTTCGAAGGTTTTGAATCATCACAGCCACGAGAGGTTATTCATCATACAGTCATAACTGCACAAAAAGTTTAAGGCTGATAGGTTCAGTAGTTTGCAAGTTTAGCTGCGGACACACACACACACACACACACACACACACACACACACACACACACACTCACAACTAAACGCATAATTATCTCTCTCTCTCCTCCAATGCTCGGACTTGGGAGACAAACCAGCTGAGGAGTTAGCACTCAATTACTGTATAAAGCAGGTTTTTCAAAGGTTTTGAATCAACGCAACCACGAAAGGTCCTTGATCATACAGTCATAATTATGCACAAAATGTATTAGACTGACAAACCCAGTAGTATGCAAGATTAGACGTGGACAGATACAAGCACACACGGACAGAAAAAAACAGTGTTTTTCTTGCAATTATAAGACTTTTGTGCAGCACCCAAATCGACTGAATGGGAAATATAGAAAAAAATAAAAGTTTTTAATATGCAGCAAGCACTCAAGCTAAAAAAAAATTCCCTAATAAAAGGTTCTGCCTGTCAGTCTGTGGATGTGTAACCTCCAAGGTGGACCCTTGCACAAATAATACCAAGTCTAATATGAACTTGCACTTTTCAAAAAGGTTAGCTATGCGATCATTTTGGTCTAAACCTAACCCTAGGAAAATAACGACGGGGGTTATTATTTTTACTTCATCCAATGTTTCTCCAGTTGTCCTGTGCTGAGATCAGGGGTGAATGATTTGCTGACTTGCGAAATATGACGGCCTCTTCGTTTACTATCAAGACTCATACCCAAATCCAACATGTTTTGGTTTTGACACTATCGCCCAATCAACCGTAGATGTCACCCCGCGCCGGCAGCCAATCGGCTCGTCAGGGCCGGGCTTAGTCATCAGGGCTGGGCTTAAGTTTGGTGGCCTCCACGTGCCCGTTGTCAGTTCGTGTTGTAACCTCCCCGCACCCGCGGTAGCGGCTACTCTCCTCCCACGGTCCTTTTCTCTACGAACTCATCCCAACCCTTGGTTCATGTTTTTCCCTTGCAAAGTTTCCCCGTGGAAGTATCCTGCCGTGTTCCCATTTGGATTACCCGCGAGTTTTTTCCCCCTTGGACTTTCCGTTTTTTCCTTGTCGCTCATTGCCTTCCGATGTTTAACTATTTGTACGCGTAAGGAATAAAGTACGCCAGTTTTCGGCTAACCCCATCTCTGTCTGGTGTCGTGCGCTTGGGGTCTTCCACAAACCCTAACAACTATGATTCCATATGCAACCTCTTTTTGCCTGGTGTTATAATGCACACGGGAGTCACACTCATATATTAAACAAAACAAGATCCAAGGTTCTCAGCGGTCGATGGTGAGATGGCTGAAATTCCTGTCTACCCCTAAATGTCACAAGGCTAGTGTTATTATTAGAATAGGTAACTATTACATGTTACTTAGAAGTATAACAAGACTAAAAAGTAATAACAAGAAAACTTGAATGGAAATGCAACACATTAAGTAGCGCGGTGCCTCCACTGCAGAAATACTACACCCACAATTAAGCTAGTATATTATGTATTTCCCCAGAATTTAAGATAGAAATATTCTAACACTGGTAACTGATAACTATTACCCTATAGGTGTGTGCGCAATTGCTGATCAAGCCTGTGATGCCTCTAATAAAAGGTGTAATGCACCAATAGTGTTCTATATTACTAAGCACATTGAACCAGCACCCTTTACCAGTTAAAATGAGCAGCCAATACACCCAAGATATAAAAATAGAATAGTAGATTATTTATTAATTAATAATAGTTATAGTTAATAAAATAAAATGAAATAAACAAAATAAATCAAACAATGAGATATATTTGAGGGCGGGGGGTGAAACCAATGTTCACCCCCAGGTGGCAAAGTGGCTCTCTCTATCTTAAAGTGATATAAAAATAAACCAAAATAAAACAGAAGAAAACAACAACTCCCTTATTGTACTTGACTTCACTCGTCCCCCAAAACTAAATCTTGACCCTTATCTGGCTGCAGCCTACAACCATTAACCAGTGTGATTAAGCAAATAAAATGTATGATATCGTAAAACTATCAATCAATCAATCGAATCACAGTGTGCGTAAACAAGAAAACAAAACAATCATGTCAGCAGAATCCCAGCGTACATTAATTAATATAAACCAAGCGCTTGCCGTTGGTGTACCGAGGTAACCTTAACCGTTCACTCCTCGGATTGACGTCAGCTCTTTGGGCTGAGCACACGCAACAACCGCTCCCCTTCTAATCGCAGGAGCTCAGGGGTTAACCGTGTGCGTGTGTGTCAGTGCAGGTGTAAATTACTCACAAGCGTTTCCACTCAGTCCACCATCCTCCAGTCCAGTGAAGCACTGCCACTAAGGGGGCGATCAAGCCCGTCACAGTCCGCTCCTTAAACAGTGAGAGCGCAAGCAGCAGTCCTCCGGTGGCAGGTCGTGCTCCGGTGGGCCCAGCACCGGAGCACAAACGAGTTCCTCTCCTCACAAAATCAGAAGGTCCCGCTGAAGGGAAACAGAGCTCTCTCACAGCGGCTAGCAATCCTCTCAGCGGTCCAGCAGTTGCTAACTTGTAGCGTCAGCTAGCTAGTTAGCTAACACCAGTAGCTAGCTAACTAACGTTACTTAAATAAACACTGCTAAACGTAATATCGCGAAACAAGACAAACGCAACGGGAGTAAGGATGATCAGAATGGCCAACGCTGTTTTACACTTGAGGGCCTATGTAAACGAATATACTTTACAGTTGGTCTCCACAAAACCAGCGGTGACACAGAGCAACTTAATTGATTGAGCAGCACAAGACGTAACCTCTCCTCAGGGTGCAGACTCGGACTGACAAGATTTCTCCGCGATTTCGCGGATACAGTGGGTTAACAATTTATGATTGGCTCATTACAAAATACAAATAAAAACACATCTGATTGGTCTCAATTCACAGAAGTCCACGCTTACAGCGAGAATCTTTACACTACAAAGCATCCTGGTAAATGTAGTAACAGCAGAAACAAGATAGTGTAGCTCAGTCAAGCCTGCTGCGGGATTCAAGCCGAAGCGCACTACACCACAAGGCGACATCTGCCGGCCGAGCGGTCATCGCCACAAGGCGAGCAAGATGTCGCCTTGAGGTGCAGTGCGCTGCAGATCGAATCCCGCAGCGGGCTTGATTGGTCTACGCTACAATAGTATGCAGTAGCCATATTTTACAGGTCCTTACACATATAATATTAACATGGAGAGGTTCAATATATGGTTGCGTTGTTCCCCGAGTTCGCTACAATATACTTCTACCCCATTGGATGGCAATGTAAGCATCACCTTACTGCATTGTAATGTACAGGATAACCTTGCCATCTGGTCTTTCTGTCCTACATTTAATTTTTTTTTCAGTTTTTAGGATTATACTAGTGTAACCGGTTATTTTCTTGCCCGGTGCGGGATTCGATATGAGGTGTACTGCACCACAAGGCGACATCACTAACCGCTCGGCTAAAGGGTCAGACCCGTTAGCTAGGGGCTAACGTGTCTTATTAGTAGTTTACAGTCGTCACCCTCCCCGGAAGCGCGCCCTCGCGCTTTGTTATTCCTGCGCTCCGAAGAGACTTCTGAGGATCTGCACACTTCCGGATCCCACCGCTGCCACCAATGTAACCGGTTATTTTCTTGCCCGGTGCGGGATTCGATACGGGGTGTACTGCGCCACAAGGCGACATCACTAACCGCTCGGCTAAAGGGTCAGACTCGTTAGCTAGGGGCTAACGTGTCTTATTAGTAGTTTACACTAGGATCAGATTCCTCTTCACAAGGACATTTTTTTAGTGTCATCAGTTCCCAAGTATATAGATTCTTTTTGGAGCATTTTGTCTCAAGGACTGCAGTATGTCATGTTCAGATTAATCCAGATGCATTGGCGTCTTCACATAAAGTGACGGTATTTAAACAGCTTATTTGACAGTTTTGCACTCTTATTTTCTTCAAGCTTTCTTATCCTCACTTTGGTGCTTTCTTTGTGCGTCACTTATTTAAGCACAGATGATTGCAGGCAGTGGACAGCAAGTGAAGGTGATCCACTTGATCAGTTATATGTCTACTGTATATTACAACAAGATCGTACATGTTATTCACAATAAAGACAGAAAGACAAGCGTGATCAACACAGAGTCCACAAATGTAATTGCCCTCTAAGTTCCTGAGATGTGATATTTAATTTGTCCTCAGAGGATGAATTCTCTTTTCACTGATCAGAATGTACTGAGAGTTAACATGTCTGTCCCGGTCATGGTTATCCAAAGGAGTTGAATCAAGTGCAACTGGACTTATATATACACTCACCGGCCACTTTATTAGGCACACCTGTCCAACTGCTCGTTAACGCAAATTTCTAATCAGCCAATCACATGGCAGCAACTCAATGCATTTAGGCATGTAGACATGGTCAAGACGATCTTCTGCAGTTCAAACCGAGCATCAGAATGGGGAAGAAAGGTGATTTAAGTGACTTTGAACGTGGCATGGTTGTTGGTGCCAGACGGGCTGGTTTGAGTATTTCAGAAACCGCTGATCTACTGGGATTTTCACGCACAACCATCTCTACGGTTTACAGAGAATGGTCCGAAAAAGAGAAAATATCCAGTGAGCGGCAGTTCTGTGGGCGAAAATGCCTTGTTGATGCCAGAGGTCAGAGGAGAATGGCCAGACTGGTTCAAGCTGACAGAAAGGCAACAGTAACTCAAATAACCACTCATTACAACCAAGGTATGCAGAAGAGCATCTCTGAACGCACAACACGTCGAACCTTGAGGCAGATGGGCTACAACAGCAGAAGACCACACCGGGTGCCACTCCTGTCAGCTAAGAACAGGAAACTGAGGCTACAATTCGCACAGGCTCACCAAAATTGGACAATAGAAGATTGGAAAAACGTTGCCTGGTCTGATGAGTCTCGATTTCTGCTGCGACATTCGGATGGTAGGGTCAGAATTTGGCGTCAACAACATGAAAGCATGGATCCATCCTGCCTTGTATCAACGGTTCAGGCTGGTGGTGGTGGTGTAATGGTGTGGGGGATATTTTCTTGGCACACTTTGGGCCCCTTAGTACCAATTGAGCATCGTGTCAACGCCACAGCCTACCTGAGTATTGTTGCTGACCATGTCCATCCCTTTGTGACCACAGTGTTCCCATCTTCTGATGGCTACTTCCAGCAGGATAACGCGCCATGTCATAAAGCTCGAATCATCTCAGACTGGTTTCTTGAACATGACAATGAGTTCACTGTACTCAAATGGCCTCCACAGTCACCAGATCTCAATCCAATAGAGCACCTTTGGGATGTGGTGGACCGGGAGATTCGCATCATGGATGTGCAGCCGACAAATCTGCAGCAACTGCGTGATGCTATCATGTCAATATGGACCAAACTCTCTGAGGAATGTTTCCAGTACCTTGTTGAACAATGCCACGAAGGATTAAGGCAGTTCTGAAGGCAAAAGGGGGTCCAACCCGGTACTAGCAAGGTGTACCTAATAAAGTGGCCAGTGAGTGTATATAGTCCATATATATATATGTAAGGTAGTAATGTAAATCCGCCACAGGGTGGCACTGTTACGCTGTATGTTCCCCTGGGAATGCCGCAAATGGCGATGTTTGTCCCTCTTGCAACACCGTACCCCTAGTTCTTGTCCCGGGCAAAAGGCTACGTTGATCAAATGTTTTTTTGTTTCTTCTGCCGGAAGGTGAGCAGTGTTCCTGGCGGTCTACATTATCATAAAAAAATGATTTATATCGCACATATTGTCTAACTGTTTATTCTGTGATGTTAATAGACACGTTTGCTTATAACCTAGTTAAAGTTTGATGTCGAACATTGTATTTGGCAAGAGAAATGTGACAAAAAGTGTTGGCTAGCCTGTTGAGCATTAGCATGGCATATAACGCAGGATGCAGTATTATTTGAGCAGATTATCCATGTTTTTTTTGTTTAATTTTATGGGTAATAAGTGCCTTATTTAATTTATAATGGATGGCATTTGCTTTGGTTTTGCCGTAAGGTAGCATTTTGATATGAGATGTGTTTATTTGCACATTTGCAGTTTTTATTTTAATTTTATTGAGAAAGAAAAATGTTTTTTTTGTTTCTTCTGCCGGAAGCTGTGAGTATGATGAGGCCAGCGGCCAGCTGATTGATGAGAAGTGAAGTGTAAGCGAGTGCCAATAAAGTGTCCAGGTCTCAGCCACGATCCCAAGTCTCCGCCTCCTTCCTTTTCCACGCAAACATCATACTACAACAAACACAACGCAGAGTCCCAGGGCGTGTAGGGAGACAACGGCCGAACGCAAAGTGCGGGTTACATCATGGTGCCGTGACCCGGATCGTGGTGCTTCGAGATCCAAGGAGATACAGAGACTCGCGTCCTCGCCTTTGCTGCTGCATTGAACTGCGTTACCTTCAGTGACTGGACAGTGTGGTGGACTGAACTACTGTCATCGGCGCTGCAGCATTGGCAAGATACTCACCTCTTCAAATATCCTTTAAAGACTGTTGAAAGCTTGCTATATCCATTTGAGGACTTTTTATGATATTTCGATAAACTTAACTGTTATTTGAGTTGTGTAAAAGTGTGCTATGTGAGATCCTGCTACAGGAACACTGTGTTTAACATTATGCTGATATATATCATTCATATTTTTTTGGTTTTGGTTAAGGGTTGTGTATTGACCATCTGATTTTGACTCAAGTTTAATGTGAGTTTTGAGTTGATAGTGATTATTGTTTTTTGATATATTTACTGGAAAAAAGGGGAGATTTTGCATACACAGCTAAACTTATTCTGTGAACACAGTGAATCATTAATAGTCATCTGTTTTGACACCAACAGTTACACCAGTCATAGTGATTTAGAAAAAAAATATATCAAAATGTTCAGTGACTATGCAGATTATCAGTCAAAGCAAGAAGGTGCCTCTGCTGCCACACCAGGTTCCCAACTGCCCCCGATGCCCACAGCCAGCCACAACTGTGACTCTCCAGCCCAGACAAAACCCCACCTTTCAAGCAAGGGCGTAACAACCACCAGTGCTGCAAATCAACAGCAATCAGTGAGGCCAAAGCTTAACAACTACTTCACTAGCCCCACCACCACCCAACAGCTGATCCTCCCTCAAGACCACCACAGCAGTCAGCAGCCCCCATACCCAGGACTAAGTGCACCACTCACTTCACCACCCCCAATACTGTCACCTTACCCTATTCACTACTCCGCTCCAGCTCATGCACCCACTTTGCCAGCCTCTAGAGCTCCAATGCAAGCACCCTCACTATGTTTTGACAGCAGCCCAACTGCCAAACCAATCCACTGAAACAGCAGGCCAGACTACAGCCTGCCCAGTGCATCCCTTCCAGCTGTACAGATATTAGTGGAACCTAATCCCCCGGCCCAAGCCAGTGTGAACCAGCACACACACCCTTTGCCCATTCACAGCATCTCGTGCCCCACCTCCACGGAAGTGCAAACTGTACAGCGGCCTACCATGACTCACCCAGACACCCCTCCTTACCAAAGCCCTGCTGCCGAGCCTAAACCCCAGGTCTACACTGGTCCTGCATATAATCCCCCTGTCCCCCAGGCCCTCATGCCAAGCTTTCAAATGCCACCAATGATGAACATTATGAGCTACCTCTCTTCTACTGGCCAGACCCTTCAAAGTTTGCAGCATGGATCAATCCCCCAGGTGCATATGTCACAGCCTGCTGCCCTCTACCCCCAAGAGGTGACCACCCCACTAGCAGTGCAACATGTAGCCCCTAACCACACAGCCCCTGCCTCAGACCCACGAGCTGTCATGTACCACAACACACTCCCACAACACCCTCCACCACTCCCATCCACCACCCTGCACATGCACCCACGTCCGTATGAGCCCCCAATGAATGCTGCCGTCAGAGCCGCAGTCAATACAACCCTTCCACCAGCTGCATATGGTGGGTTCATGCAAACTCATCAGGTAAAAAATGTCAAAATCTTCACTGGCAATCCAGACAGCAAAATACTTGTAGAAGACTGGGTTCGTGATATGCAGTACCTTCTGGAGGCAATCGAGCTCCCCACACACCTCCACTTTTCGACAGTTGTGCGACACCTGAGCCGTGAGGCCAGGAAGCTAGTCCTGAACCTACCCCCCCACGACCAGACTCCAGAGAAGGCGTATGAGGAGCTCAGGGCTGAATACAGCGACACACAAGGCTCACTTGATCCACTAGCCGACTTCTATGAGCGCAGCCAGAGGTCCGGAGAGTCTGCCTGCTCTTATGCTATTGCTCTGGAGGCAACACTGACAGCGGTAGAGGAAAGTCAGAGAGGGGGCAGGCAATTTCCTGATCGTGATAGTAAACTCACTCGACAGTTTCTAAGAGGGCTTATGGATGAGATGGTGTATGCAAGGATCGCACCAATGAAGCCCAGGCTTTTGAGTTTCCGGGAGCTGCAAGCAGAGCTTAGAAACCTTGCAAAAGAGACTCAGAAGTTCCAGTCACAACACAAGACAAAGAAAGCGCTCACCCAGGTGCAGGTCACATCAGAATGTGATAACAATATGAGGTCAGAGAGGTCAAAACACACTTCAGAGTGGACAGAGCTTAAAGATATGGTCAAGAAATTAGCTCTTAGCCAAGAAGAACAGATGACCAAGTTGGCTCACCTTGAGTTGAGAATTGCTGCACCTACCCCTGCACCAGCCCCTGCACCCCCACTAAGGCCCCAACCATCTCCCAGAACAGTTACTCAGGGCTGTTGTTTGCTACCAGTGTGGGAAGCAAGGGCATATAGCCCGAGTATGTCGAGCGGTGCTCCCAGATCCCAGTCCGCCCTGGACTCACCGACCCCAGCCTGCGACCTCCGCGGAGAGCACCACGCCCCACTCAATGCAGCATTTAAACGCCTAGAGCCTGTGGTAACTGGGGCAACCATGGGCAAGCAGCAAGACCCCCCACTGCAGGTGAGCGATACTGATGATGGAGTAGAGGACATTCCTATTGTGGGTCCCAGGAATGAGGGTGAGGTGGAAGTCAATGGATTAAAGTGCAGGGCTCTTATCGATTCCGGCTCTCAGGTAACCAGTATTACTCACGGATACTGGTGCAACCACCCTGACCTCCATGGACAGAAACTACGGCCCTCTAAAATACCCATAGCAGGTGCAGCAGGTCAGGATATGCCTTACTCAGGTGTCCTGCGCATTAAGTTGATAGTGCTGGGGAAAGAGTTCCAGAGTGTGCCGGCTTTTGTTGTCCCTGACTCTGAGTATCGCTCCTCCGTCCCACTGCTTGTGGGAACTAATGTCGTCCGTGCCGCCAGGAGGCACCTCCAAGCAACCTATGGGGAGCAATATCTTCAGCGGGTGAAGGAAAGCCATCCAGAGTGGTACACAGCTTTACTGGAAACTGGCGACACTGAATATACAGGAGCAGACGACATGGTGGGCCCTGCTGTGTACACTGGCCGTAAAATACGCATCCTGGGAGGGAAAGAGATGGACTTAATGTGCAAAATCAAAGCTGGCCCACAAAGAAAGACATACACAGCGCTAATTGAAGGCCACGCCTCCATTCGGCTTCCCCAGGACCTTATGGTTGCCAAAGTTCTTGCAGATGTGAAGAAAGGCTGTGCTCCTGTCAGAGTGATGAACCTGTCCCAACAAACTGTCACAATCAAACCACACACACAGCTGGCCAGCGCCTTCCTGGTGGACAGTGTTGTGGATTTTTCAGCCATGGAACAGGGTTGTCATCAAAATGAGGAGAACAAAGAGACATACCGGTGTCTGAACCAAGTTGTGAGCAGTGGTGGGGTGGACATAAGTGAAGCAGCAGTGGAGAATGAGCACCAGCGTGCCCTCCTAAAAGAGCTTGTGGAGAGGAATATGGGGGTGTTCTCACAGCACTCAATGGACTACGGCCACACAAAAACAGTGCAGCACGAAATCCCCCTGGTCGACTCAAAGCCCTTTCGACTCCCGTACCGCAAGATTCCCCCTTCACAGTGGCAGGATGTGAGGAAGTTGCTGACATAAATGGAAACAGCAGGGGTTATCAGGCCGAGTAAGAGTCCATATGCTTCGCCAGTAGTGATTGTTACCAAGAAAGACGGATCACTAAGATTATGCATCGATTACCAAAGGCTTAACGCCTGCAGCACAAGAGATGCATTTCCACTGCCCAGAATAGAGGAGGCCCTGGAGGCTCTGGGTCAAGCAAAGTATTTCTCAACACTTGATCTCGCATCTGGATACTGGCAGGTAGAGATGGCGGAGCAGGACAAACACAAAACAGCATTCAGTACTCCCATGGGGCTGTTTGAAGCCAACAGAATGCCTTTCGGCCTTCAAAACGCTCCGTCCACCTTCCAGAGACTCATGACCTGCTGCTTTGGCGATCTGAACTTCACCCATCTCCTGATCTACATTGATGATCTGATCATATTCTCTAAAACCTTTGATGAGCATCTGGAGAGGCTGCAGTTGGTGTTCGATCGACTGAAGGAGCATGGCTTGAAGTTGAAGCCTTCCAAATGTCAGCTTGTGAGAAAGGAGGTGCACTACTTGGGTCACCTGGTGTCTGCGGAGGGCATCAGGACAGACCCAGAGAAGATCAGCAGAGTCAAGGACTGGGCGAGGCCCACGAATCGTAAAGAGGTGCTTCAGTTCCTGGGATTCACCGGATATTACAGGCGGTTTGTGTGCAGTTACTCCACCTTAGCCGCGCCCCTGTACCGCCTTACCGCTGGTGACCCTAGAAAGAAATGGAGAGGGGGGAAGAAGAGGTTAGTGCCTGACCCGCCCTTTGTCTGGACTGATGAGTGTGAGGAGGCTTTTCAGTCACTGAGAGAAAGATTGACAACTGCTCCAGTGTTAGGCTATCCAGACTACAGCCTACCCTTTCTGCTCCAGACTGACGCCTCGGGGGAGGGGCTTGGTGCTGTATTAGCCCAAGTTCAGGACGGAGTCGAGAGAGTCATAGCTTATGGCAGCAGAGGCTTGAGCCCAGCAGAGACGAGGTATCCTGCACACAAACTAGAGTTCCTCGCTCTGAAATGGGCAGTGACCGACAAGTTCTATGACCATCTATATGGGCGCAAGTTCTCAGTCCAGACAGACAATAACCCCCTCAAGTATGTCATGTCGTCTGCAAAATTGGATGCTACAGGTCAGCGGTGGGTGTCTCGGCTGTCAGCATTTGATTTTGATGTGCAGTATCGAAGGGGACAGAATAATGCGAACAGTGATGCCCTCTCCCGGCTGTCTAACCAGGAGGTCACCCAAGTCCTGCAAACCTGCCCTCAGCTTGTATCAGCCAAAGTACAAAGGTGTGTAGAGGAACAATCTCCCCAACAACTGCAAAAGCTCCGCTTCAGAGGGACCTGAGCATCAAGAACCTCTGTCACACACGCTCGATGAATCCTATCAAGATGTGGACTCTCTACCTGCATTGACAAAACAGGAGATTCGTGCAGGGCAAAAAGAGGATGCTGTAATCGGTCCCGTTTTGCACTTTAAAAGTGTGAACCAAAAACCGAGCCGCAGCGAGAGGATTGGTGGTGGCAGGCAGGTTTGCCTTCTCTTAAAAGAGTGGCGGAGGTTATTAGTAAGGGATGGAATAATGTATCGTCAGGTCCAAGACTGTCAAAGGGGAGTAGTAGAGCAGCTGGTACTACCAGAGAGATTTCACACATCCGTCAAGACTGCACTTCATGATGACTCAAGGCATTTAGGGTTTGAGAGAATGCTACAGATGATAAGGGAGAGATTTTACTGGCCTAAGATGTTCCAGGAAATCAAGGCTTGGTGTGAGCAGTGTGAAAGGTGCTGCCTCAGAAAGACTCCAACTGCAGGCCTCAGGGCTCCCCTGGTCAGTATTCACAGCAGCGCTCCTATGGAACTTGTGTGTGTAGACTTTCTGACTCTGGAGAAATCAAAGGGAGGCATAGAAAATGTGCTTATTGTCACTGACCACTTCTCCCGGTACGCCCAGGCCTATCCCACTAAAGACCAAAAAGCATGTACAGTGGCGAAGGTACTGTGGAAGAACTTTTTCTGTCGGTTTGGATTCCCAGCAAAACTACATGCAGACCAGGTGCGTAATTTTGAAAGTGCTGTGGTGAAAGAGCTGTGTAAGTGTACTGGTGTCACTAAGACACACACAACCCCCTATCACCCCCAGGGTAATGGCACCACCGAAAGGTTCAACCGGACTCTCATGGACATTCTGGGGACACTAGAGCCTCACCTGAAACCCCGCTGGCATGAGTATGTGGATGCAATGACACATGCGTATAACTGCACCAAACATGACTCTACTGGGTACACACCGTATTACCTAATGTTTGGTAGACATCCACGACTCCCAGTCGACCTGATTTTTGGGCTTTCTACCATCAAAGAGCCATGTGAGTATAGTGAATATGTCCAGACCCTGCATGACTGTCTGTCGGAAGCTTATACTCAGGCTAACCAGGCCTCACGACATGCAAAAGAGCAGCAGAAAAGGTACTATGATCAAAAGGCAAAGAGTCAAGGTTTCAGCCCAGGGGACAGAGTCTTGGTCAAAATATGTCATGTGGAGGGACGGCAGAAACTGGGAGACAGATGGGAGTCACGCCCATACATTGTGGTGAAGAAACAACCCAGTATACCTGTGTATGTGGTCCGAACAGAGGATGGTGAAAAAGAGAGAGTGGTTCACCGCAACCTTCTTACACAGTGTATGTTTCTTCCGGTGGAGCGGGCTGGTGCAGCAACAAGTGCAGGAGTTGAGTCTGACATGGGGGACTGGGAGGTGGATGGCATGGAGGTAATGGGGGAGGAAGCCGAAAAAGTGAGTCAAGGGGGGGGAGAGGACATAAATGTCAGTGACACCAACGCATTTGATGGCCCCAGCCTGAGGAGGAACCCACAGAGAACTCGATGTCCCCCAAAGAAACTGTCTTACGAGTCACAGGTGGTGAGATCAAAAGAGGAACAGCAGAAGATAGAGAGGGGCTGGACATTGTGGCAGAGGGCCATAGCAGAGAGAGTAGCAGGGCACGTATAATCCACGGAAAAAAAAAACAAACAAGTTTTTATTAATGGTTTATTTACTTTGATTGCATTTACACATCTACATTTCATATGCAACTCATGGTATTAATACGTCACTTTCAGTGTGATCTGTTTTAATGTTTATGCTCATAAGTTTTATTTGTTTTGTGTTGTTTGGTCTGATGGCTGGGACGCCATCAATTAAAGAAGGGGTAGATGTAAGGTAGTAATGTAAATCCGCCACAGGGTGGCACTGTTACGCTGTATGTTCCCCTGGGAATGCCGCAAATGGCGATGTTTGTCCCTTTTGCAGCACCGTACCCCTAGTTCTTGTCCCGGGCAAAAGGCTACGTTGATCAAATGTTTTTTTGTTTCTTCTGCCGGAAGGTGAGCAGTGTTACTGGCGGTCTGCATTATCATAAAAAATTGATTTATATCGCACATATTGTCTAACTGTTTATTCTGTGGTGTTAATAGACAAGTTTGCTTATAACCTAGTTAAAGTTTGATGTCGAACATTGTATTTGGCAACAGAAAGGTGACAAAAAGTGTTGGCTAGCCTGTTGAGCATTAGCATGGCATATAACGCAGGATGCAGTATTATTTGAGCAGATTATCCATGTTTTTTTGTTTAATTTTATGGGTAATAAGTGCCTTATTTAATTTATAATGGATGACATTTGCTTTGGTTTTGCCGTAAGGTAGCATTTTGATATGAGATGTGTTTATTTGCACATTTGCAGTTTTTATTTTAATTTTATTGAGAAAGAAAAATGTTTTTTTTGTTTCTTCTGCCGGAAGCTGTGAGTATGATGAGGCCAGCGGCCAGCTGATTGATGAGAGGTGAAGTGTAAGCGAGTGCCAATAAAGTGTCCAGGTCTCAGCCACTATCCCAAGCCTCCGCCTCCTTCCTTTTCCACGCAAACATCATACTACAACAAACACAACGCAGAGTCCCAGGGCGTGTAGGGAGACGACGGCCGAACGCAAAGTGCGGGTTATATATATAATATAGTCCAGTTGCACTTGATTCAACTCCTTTGGATACTGAGAGTTAAAAGACATGTTTAGGGACACCTGTTCAAGGACACACTGCTTGCTTTCACCGCAGATTTTGCCCTCTAGTAAAGGATGGTCTCTCTAAACCACACTGCTGCTGCTGTACTGCATCTTTGCTGAGTTACAGCTGAAATATAACTGAATAATTTTTTTGCAGTTTTTTTTTTTTGCTTTAGAAAAAAATAATCTGTCATTTAAAATAGATATTCTGGCCTTTCCACGAGCACGGGCAGAGTGGGTCCAGACAGCACTGATGTTGGGTAGAAAGCTCATGTTAACAGAGTGGAGGTCGGCCACCCTACCTCACACCAATGTATGGTTCTCCCATCTGGGAATTGTGGCAGCACACAAGCGATTCTCGTTTAAACTCATCAACCAGGTAGAGAAATACGAGGCCAAGTGGACGCACTATATTTCCTTCATTAAAGGCCCCGTGTAATCTGTGACAACTAATCAATGTCTTAACATCTATTTATAGACTATTCTCTATCAGCCAACTATGTTTTTATTTTTTTTATTTTTTTAAATTTTCTCTCTGCTGTTCCTATGGTCTTGTATACTGTTAAGACTCGCCTTATGATCACCCTTAATCCAAATGTGTCTGTCTCTTGATATTGTCTAGTAGGCCCTGTTAAATTGTTCCTTCGGTAACACTTTAGTATGGGGAACATATACACCATTAATTAGGTGCGTATTAGCATGCAAATTAGCAACATATTGGCTCTTCATTGATCTTTATTAAGCACTTATTAATGCCGTATTCTGCATGGCCTTATTATACAACCAGTAAGCCATTAACTATGAGTTTTCCCTCTATAACCTCAGAATTATTGCTTATTAGTAGCACCATCTCAATATGCTTTGCTTAGTATGGACTTTATAAGGTGGTAGTACCACAAGAACAGTTATTCTCCCTTACTAACACGTAATGAATATGGTCTGTTCTTACATAACAAAACACAAAAGTACAAGTGTTAATAGTGTTAAATTACTCTAAATTAAGTTTTTGTTACTTAGCATATGTTCCCCATACTAAAGTGACATCTTGATCATTACTAATTCACTAGTAATTACGTTTTTTTATTTAGAATATGTTCCCCATACTAAAGTGTTACCGTTCCTTCCATCTCTGTAATCCATGTGTGATGTCATGGCCTGTATTTGTGTTAAAGGAAAATAAAAACTACTGATCATAAAATAGATATTCTGGTGAGTAGTTGGTTGAGGGAATCTAGAGCAGAGGTGGCTAACCATGTGCCATGGAGAGCCATGCATATGCAGGTTTTCACTCCAACCTGACTCCACACCAGGTGATTTCACTGATACATTCTTCCTCTTTGGTTGAAGGGTTGCTAATCAGTGAAATCAGCTGGTGTGGAGTCCGGCTGGAATGAAAATCTGCATACACATGGCTCTCCATGGAACATGGTTAGCCACCCCTGATCAAGAGCTTCTCTTGTTTCCGTTCTACTGTTTAAGAATTGGAAGAATTTAGGGACACACCACTAAACTATATGTAGTATGATGGTGCGTCCCTAGAGCACATCGGTGCGCCCTGCATTTATCCCACATTAATACTTCCAGGCAATTCTTCCTCAGTTGCTTAACATTGCACTACTAAATGCTAGTGGGGGGGCTTGATTTATTTATTTGTTTATTTGGTTAAATGATTACATTTAAAGATTAACTAAACCCTACACCATTTTAGTGAGTTTGTCTTGATGCATGCTCAATAACCAAGGGTAAATAAATCAAAGACAGTGGAATCAGTTCATCTGTTGTATCCAGATGAACTGACTCACCCTTCTTCGATTTAATGAGTTTGCTGACATCTACAGGTTAAAAACCACCTCATGGTTAAAAGCATGCCAGGCTGATTGTAGGTCTGTTTGATTTAGGCATACCAGCACACTTACCAGCATTGGCAGACAGTCAGACAGACAGACAGACAGACAGACAGACAGACAGATAGAAAGACAGAGCCAGCAAACGTGATAAAAAGAAAATAGTCAGTCTTGTCTCGCTGAGTAAGTTTAATTCACAGAAAATTGCAAGTACGTGATCTCATTCTCGCCAAGGCCAGAATGAGCACAGAACATTAGATACATTATTTTTTTTCTATAGGGTAGGACAAACAACTTGCATATCAGGATGGAATGTGGTTTTCTGCTGACACCAGACAATGGGAGCAGCCCCCCCCTCCCATCTGCAGGTGCAAGCTACTTCCCCTTCTGCCATGGGAAGACCATGTACCAGCCATCTTTGCTGTGGGGAAGAGCACTTCTAGACTAAGGTAAACATCGAGAAAGCAGCCACTGTCTCAGCACCAAGGATGCACCGACAGCAGTGAAAGGGTCAGTTGTAGGCAAAACATAAGTCGTATGCAAAAAACATGCGAGTAGTACATGACATCTAACTAGAAACAAGTGGCTCTGTTTGTCTCAGTACAGCAGAACCTGTAAAAGCTTGTATTTTTCAATTACATTCTGTCAATTGTGATTCTATGGCGCTTGTACATCAAACAGACCCATTATCAATTGTATTAGCTGTAGCTGTGTTTATCCTGCTATGCATACATCACGGTTAGCTATCAAATAGGTTAGCTATCGTTCAAGGCAGACATGGCCAATTGTGTCTGTAGAGACACCCGACCAAGCCAGAGGTAACACAGGGCTTCAAGCCAGCGATCCCCATGTTGGTAGGCAACGGAATAGACCACTACGCTATTCGGACACCCCTCTTATTTTTAACCTTGAGGTGGTTTTCAACCTGAAAAATCACTAAAATTGTCTATGGTTTAGTTACTCTTTAAGTCAGGATATTTCAATGGGTCAAACTTCAGTGCTATTCAAATATTTCGAGATTTTTGAGTTTCTGTTACATCCATTACAAGTCCTCATCCCTTGTGATTTCTGCAGTGCATTAAATTATCCACATTTATACCAAAACAATATAAGGGTTATGTCATCAGAAATTATTTTGACTTTTTATTACATTCACCTTACATTCACCACAGTGTCTTTGTCCACATCTACGTCTGTGTCTACGTTTGTGCCATCGTTTGAAGTTTTTATTTTGATCGTCCTTTTTTCCATTTAATGGCAGGGAGAGCTGGTGTTAGATTGGCTGAGAGAGCTGGGTCTGCTGTCTCCTGTGGGCCCAGGGACCACAGCCCTGCCTGGAGCTGCACACAAGAGGAAACAATGAGGCGGTCTGGCGGCGGCCTTGCCTAGCATCAACTGTGCAGTGTTTGGTCTGCATCTGCATTTCTGTCGTCGTGGAGTGCGGGGGATGTGTGTCGAAGGTGTCTGGCTGGGAGAGCAGGCGTTGGATTGCCTGAGGGAGCCTGGTCTGCTGCGTCTGGTGGGCCCAAGGACCATGGCCCTGCCCGGAGCTAAGCGCAAAGAGGAAGCAACGAGAGCAGTATGACAGGACATGGAAGCGGGGCAGGCTAAGCTAACTGCTAGCCCATGCAGACCAGCAGTTTCAGCAGTCATCCTGGCTGGCGTTCATTCTGTGGACAGTGGAATTTTTGAATTGTGTTGCACTGAATGGACTGTGTTGTTAACCGTTTGCAGGGTTTTTTTTTTTTTGCTTTATTCGCGCTGTTTTTATATATTTTTGGTCATGTCGTTTTGGGAAATTTTGGATATGTGTTTTTATCTTTTGTGTTGCACTGCTGTAGGCTGGGAGAAACTCAATTTTGTTTCTTTTGTCTATGCAAATATGTGATAGAAATGATAATAAATTGTTCCTGATTCCTGATTAATCATTTTGTAATCTAGTTGGAACAAAGTGTTAGCAATGTGAAGACTTTTTTTAATGCGTTTTTCACAGTTGTGTTGTTAGTTTTTGTTAAAAATCTCATTTTCTACGATCTAAGCTGGAAACTCGAGCAATTAAGATATGTTTTTGTGGAGAAAATTACTATGGCCAATGTGACTACTGAATGTGATGGTTAAAAGTCTGATAAAGAAAGGCAGTATCTTATTTACCATTCGTCAAAAATGTACCATTTCCTGAATTGGCTGCTTGATGTGCTGCTTAACACGAGTTAAGTTATCCTGTTTAACATGTGAACGTTCTGATGTTGCATTCAGCAATGACCTGTTTACTGATAAATTTTTCACTGCTACATCCAAGCGTTTCAATTTTGTAGTATCACACAGTAGGCTTCGTAGATGCAGTGGTACAGCAAGTCAAGCCAGCTCAATCAGTACTTAACATTCAGTGCAAAACATTCAGTATTTGAGACTCAATTCGTAAATAAAACATGAAATCTTGTTAATGGCTGTAGAACGCAAACGGGAAAACTCACCATGGTGGGACTTCGCTACAATTAAGGTTGATTCCTGTTTATCTCAAGCAGCAACTAATGACTGTGTTTATGAGCACTATGGTTTCCAATATTGTTTGGAAATTATCTGGAACAAGAAGGATTTCCTGAAAGAAAGAAAAAACCTTTGTGAGATACCCTCTCCTCCATGTCCCCTTAGGGGCATTTGGGCTGAAAGAGAAGATAGATTAGGTTTGAGTTATCAGGCTGCTGCATTTCAATGCTGATCAAGCCCACTGACTTGAATACAAGGCTAATGACCTTGGTTGCATCTTTTTTTCTTTTTTTTGTAAGGTTATAACAGTGGGTCTCATAAGCTCATGCACACCCAAACAGACACACAATGTTGTTTACAGCAACACCACTTTTTTTGTCATACATATGCCTCTCGTGTGTGTGTGTGTGTGTGTGTGTGTGTGTGTGTGTGTGTGTGTGTGTGTGTGTGTGTGTGTGTGTGTGTGTGTGTGTGTGTGTGTGTGTGTGTGAGAGAGAGAAAGAGAGAGGGAGAGAGACAGAGCGTGTGCACGTGTTCCACATTAATGGGTAATTACAGATAACTCAACTACAACATGGCAATACTACAGAAGAGAAAGGAAGCTCTCCCCTGAGGATCAACTCACTTAGCAGGAGAGCCTCTGTTCTACTGCAGGTTTAACAAAACTTTCACTTTGTTAGCACATATAGTTCCCTGTGAGATCAGGAGCGGTTATCTTTGGCCCTTAGCTACCCCAAGGCATTTTCATCTTCTTTTTTTTATCCTCTTGTACAGAGCTTTGTAACCAGTGCTTTAGAGTTAGAGCAATATAAAAAATGTACTGAAACTTACAAAAAATATCGTTATTTAATGATAACTTTCTACAATAAATTTATATTATGGAAAACAAAAATTGGGTTGGGATCTAGTGAGTGAGAAGGCCCTAGCATATGATTTACATCATTTTCATCCTCATCAAACCATTCAGTAAGCCCTCATGCCCTGTGGATGGGGGGCCCTGTCATCCTAGAAGAGACCACATCCCATGAGGATAGAAATGTCTCATCATAGGATAAAGGTGATCAGTCAGAATAACTTGGTACTGATTTGCAGTGACCCTCCCCTCTAAGGGGACAAGTGGACCTGAACCATGCCAGAAAAACGCCCCCCACAGCATAACAGAGCCCCCTGGAACCCTTCACTGTAGGGGTCAAGCATACAGGTCGTTCCTTTACTTTTCGTTTCATTTCCCCATAATGTCATGACACTTTATTTTTCATGTACATTTTAATACATGGATGCTCCTAAAACACAGTGTGAGTTGTTTTGTTTGTTTGTTTGTTTGTTTGTTTGTGTCTGCAAAGTGAAGTAGTTAAAGGTTGAATTGTTCTGCTGGGTGATGAAGGATTGTCCCAGTGCCAAATTGCAGCTGAATTGATTGTCCGGGGCAGTACAACACACACTACAGAGATTTTTGGAGACCAAGACACAATCAGCCAAATTTAAAATCAGGCAAAAAGCAACCACACCATCTGAAGACCCTTACATAAATCTAACATGTTTGCAAGACAGAATAGTATCTGCACTCAAGAGTCAAAGCAAGTTAAATCAAGAACTTCAAATCCCAGTCGATAAAACAACAATCAAGAAATGACAAGGCAGGAGTAGCAGTTTCCAAACCACTTCTTCAACCAGTCAAAAAGCCAAAACGGTTAGTAGGGGTCTGTGACCACTGGCGCTTTCTGAAACAAGGGAAGCACAGTTGTGAGTTATCGAAAGACAAAAAATTAGAGTACTCAAATCTTTTCTTGCTCTATTCTAAATCTATATCGAACAGCCAAAATCTTAAAACCACCCGAGGCCACTGCCATCAAGGAATACCATTGCCATGAAGGGGTGTACTTGCTCTGCAACAATGTTTAGGTAGGTGGTTTTCTTTTATTCCCCCCTTTTCCCTCCCCAATTGTATCTGGCCAATTACCCCACTCTTCCGAGCCATCCCAGTCGCTGCTCCACCCCCTCTACTGATCCAGGGAGGGCTGCAGACTATCACATGCCTCCTCTGACTCATGTGGAGTCGCTGGCCGCTTCTTTTCACCTGACAGTGAGGAAATTCGCCAGGGGGACGTAGCGTGTGGGAGGATCGCGCTACTCCCCCAGTTCCCCCTCCCCCCTGAACAGGTGCCTCGACTGACCAGAGGAGGCTCTAGTGCAGCTAATAGGACACATATACCCACATCCGGCTTCCCACCCACAGACACGCCCAATTGTGTCTGTAGGAACACCCGACCAAGCCGGAGGTAACACAGAGATTCGAACCGGTGATCCCCGTGTTGGTAGGCAACAGAATAGCCTGCTACACTACCCGGATGCCCCTCCCAGAGCATCACACTGCCTCTGACGGTGTAGCCGGATGCCATCTCTTCCCCAGGTAAACGATGCACATGCACCTAGCCGTCCACATGATATAAAAGAAAACATGATTCATCAGACCAGGCCACCCTCTTCCATTGCTCCATGGTCCAGGTCTGAAGCTCATGTGCCCATTTTAGGCACTTTTGACGGTGGACAGGGGTCATCATGGACACTCTGACTGGTCTGCAGCTATGTAGGCCGATACACAGCAAGCTGTGATGCAGTGTGTTCTGACACCTGTCTATCATAGCCAGCATTAACTTTTTCAGTAATTTGAGCTACAGTAGCTCTTCTGTGGGCTCTAACCAGATGGGCTAGCCTTCACTCCCCATGTGCATCAGTGAGACTTGGGTGCCCATGACCATGTTGCCGGTTCACTGGTTGTCCTTCCTTAGAACACTTTTGGTAGGTACTTATCACTGCATACTGGTAAGACCCCACAAGACCTGCTGTTTTGGAGATGCTATGACCCAGTAGTCTGGCCATCACAATTTGTCCCTTGTCAAAGTCACTCAGATCCTTGTGCTTGCCCATTTTTCCTGCTTCCAACACATCAATTTCAAGAATTGACTGTTCACTTTCTGCCTATTATATCCCTACCCTTGACAAGTGCCATTGTAATGAGATAATCAATGTCATTCTCCTTACCTGTCAGTGGATTTAATTTTTTTGGTTGACCAGTGTATCTCTTCTAGCTATTTGTTTGTAAATTCTGCCCTCCTTTCTTTTTGTATGAGGTCAGCCCATAGCCTGGTTAGACAAACATGTTTGATTTAATTATGGCTGCAAAAGGGGACTTGGAAATAATGTTGGGCATTTTGAGTCCACTAGGTCTCAAAAAACAATGGGGAAACTTTCTCAAAGAATGTGACCACAATTCTGGAAAATGTTGACTTGCTTAACTTGCTGCAATCATATGTTCAATTTGGAGGTTACTGAAGTAGTTCTGTCAATGGAAAAAAAAAACATAACGAAAACATCTGGTTGCCAGACTAAACTAAATCACGAGATTATTAATGTTGATAACCCAAGTTTTAGTCAACTTTCTTTCCTGTCTTGGAGAAGGCTACATATGAGTAAAGTAGTTTCTCATTTTCCAAATGCATGTAGTCTAATGATTTGCCATAATGACTGAAACTCCTGCTGATACCCCCTCTTTAAAAGGTCTGTCAAGCATCCCATAGAGAAGCTGAGCTTCAGGGCAGGACAAAAACGTTTATGAAAGCTTACTGTCCAATAAACGTTGAGATGGCTCATTTTTCCCATGCAAAAGCACTCATGTTACACTCAATAACTCCCATGGAAAGCCTGGTGTCCAAAATGGTGGACCCTAAATCATGTTTTAAACACATTGTCCAATAAAAATTGATCTTTGCTCCAGTCTACATGAATCTGCCAAAGGAGCCCATTGAGGTTCAGCTTCAATGGAATTCCACGGGGTGTGCTTCCACGGAGAGCTACTGCCACTTCATGTTTG
This sequence comes from Lampris incognitus, assembly GCF_029633865.1. NCBI lineage: Eukaryota > Metazoa > Chordata > Actinopteri > Lampriformes > Lampridae > Lampris > Lampris incognitus. The sequence goes on from NC_079212.1 coordinate 108,539,337, forward strand.
TCATTGTCGAGTTGTTTTGGCTACAATGAAATGTGTTCTCTGCATTTAACCCATCCTATTGTATAGGAGCAGCTGGCAGCTTCAGCACCCGGGGACCAACTCTACTTCTTCTTTCCATTGCCTTGGTCAGGAGCCCAAACAGGAGTATTAACCTTAACATGCATGTCTTTTTGATGGTGGGAGGAAACCGGAGCACCCGGAGGAAACCCACACAGACACGGGGAGAACATGCAAACTCCACACAGAAAGGACCTGGGATGGCCTATGGTTCAAACCCAGGACCTTCTTGCTGAGGCAAGGAGTGCTAACCAATTGGCCACCATGCCGGCACACTCATGTAGACCACACTATCTACTGAAAACAGCTCGTGTCAGAAGTCCAGGGAGAGAATGCATATATTAAGAACTTTTTAGTCACTAAAGTAGCTGAATTTCACCATGAGTGGTGAGTAATATAGGAACACTGTTAAACATTTCATTCACGTTTTGTTTTCAAGAGAAATTTCAAAATTCAAATTGCTTTCTGTGAAGTCTTACAGCAATCACCTCTGGTATGAGCAAAGAGATCCTGAAATTTCCCTGTTGAAGACCAGAAGAAAGTATTGTTTGCAGATTAATCAAAATCTGAAGTTTTTGGCTGAAATCATAGGGCTTATATGACAAGATGGCCACATGAACATTTAATGCACCAGTGAATACAAACTACACACAAACATGGTGGTGGCAACATTCAGGTTGGGAGCTTTATCACCATTTCCAGAGTTGGTGTCTTGCACGTTGTCGACTATACACGGACCAAAGAAAAAGTACCACTGTCTTCTACGGAGGCATGCCATCCCTTCTGGCTTCACATTTTGTGGAAGAGGATTTATTTTCCAGCAGGACAGTGATCCAAAACAAACATCAAAGCTTTGTCAGAACTATTTGAAGTCGGGGGAAATGCAAGGAGTGTTGACTTGTATAGCTTTCCCTTCACAGTCACCAGACCAGCAGAGTAAACGAGTCAGCGCCGGGCCCCGATGCAAGATGGTCAAAGTGGGCCCCAGCTTGCCTATTACAATTGGACGTAACGTAACCTAATGTCAGTAGCGAATGAAAGAAGTGAAAGCACACAACTTTAAAACGACCAACAACAGCAAAATAACTGCACAGTTGATGCCTAAATGAAATGATTACCAGGAGGCCACCGTGCTACAGAAGAAGAGTCGTAATAGTAAGGCCAAGATATTGATAGACCAGCCTACTTAACAAAATCTGACGTCGGAGCACCATAACAGATGAAAATATAATCGGTGACAGCACACCTTCACATTGACATTATTCATTAGTCTGCACATAGGCCTTATAAACACAAAAACACAAGTGTGTAGGTTGATTATTAGTCAAATAAATAATAAGTAAATTCTACTTACATCATAGGCACATCATAGGTACTTTTCGGCACGCAAAGTCTTGATGAGAACTTTAATACGATAGTGGAGAGTTAAAGAGGGGTCCATGCATGCGGGCCCTAAACTGTTGCGGGCCCAATTGCAGGTGTATTACCAGCATATATGGTAGTTTCACCTCTGCGCCAGCCCTTGACTTCATTTAACATCCATAGGCATTTCTGAAAAAGGAAAAGACAAATCATACTGTACCACCGAATCAAATCAATTTTATTTGTATAGCCCAATATCACAAATTACAAATTTGCCTCGGTGGGCTTAACAGCAACACAACATCCTGTCCTTAGACCCTCTCATTGGATAAGGAACAACTCCCTAAAAAAACCTTTAACAGAGAGAAAAAATAGGAAGAAACTTCAGGGAGAGCAACAGAGGAGGGATCTCTCTCCCAAGACGTACAGCGTGCAATGGATGTTGTGTTTACGCAATTTACACAATACAACATTGAAAGAGGATAACAGAATTATAATGGACTTATAGAATTTATGAAGACTATGATGCGCAGGATGCCAAGCAGTGTCCAGACGCCATCGGAACAGTCCAGCACCCAAGCCACACGACCAGCATCATCATGTTAAATATATATATGGATTTATAAAAATAAAATGTGATGAGGGGAATGGCAGGCAACGTCCAAGCGGCGACCACCATCAGCATGGAGACCTGGGAGGAGAACCAACTGCACGTGCACACAAGGGAGACTCACATGACAGCATTTAAACACAGAAAAAGAGAAAGGAGAAGACATCATTCAGAGAGAGAGAAAAGACATGTGAGAGAAGAGAAAAGTTTGCAATAGTCATTAGTCATAATCAATTAAGTCATCAACTAGTCATAATCTATACTCTATAATCTCGTCGGCAGAACAGTGGTTGGTAAATCCATTGAGACAGAAAACCGACCCACCATGCAGTACAGGTTGTGAAGTACTCAACTTAAAGACAACTAGTTGTAAGCTAAGGCAAAAAGATGAGTTTTAAGTTTGGATTTAAAGGACTCAACAGGCTCTGATTGTCTGATGGCAGCAGGCAGGTTATTCCACAAGAATGGAGCCCGATAGGAAAAGGCCCTGCTACCAGCTGACTTCTTTTTAACTTTGGGTACACAGGAGCCCTGTATTTTGAGAGCAAAGAGCTCGAGATGTCATGTAAGGTTTAAGAAGATCAGACAGGTAACATGGGGCAAGCCCATTTGGGATTTTATAGGTCAGCAGAAGCACCTTGTATTCTGATCTAACACGGATAGGAAGCCAATGAAGGGAGGCAAGAATTGGTGTAATATGGTCAAATTTCCTAGATTTAGTTAGGATTCTAGCTGCAGCATTCTGAACCACCCGAATATTTTTATTACTAGCATGTAGCAGACTTGAAAGCAGAACATTACAATAATCAAGTCTGGATGAAACAAATGCATGTATTAGAGTCTCTGCCATCAGGACAATCTCAAATGCTCTCAAAGAGTGCTGGAATTATTTGGATTCTCAGAATCTACACAGACTTGTAGAATCAATGCCAGACAGAATACAATTAAGGTGAATGGTGGACATACCAAATATTAAGACATTTTGACTGTTATAATTCCTTTTTGTTTTGAATTGTATTGCTTTAGATATATCAGCTAAGTAAAAGCTTTGTGTTAGTTTTTGATGAACGAGGAAAATAAACAGATCTTGGTTGTGGACTCAAGACTGTTGGAACCTGCTATATATTGTCCACAATAATGACATATTTCAGTAAGAGTGTAAGCATAATTGCTGATCCTTCTCTTACTGACAGCCCTGTCCGGACTTTGACAATAGCATTGTTCCTGTCATTGTAGAATAATTAAAGTGATACTGCTCTTTAACGTGCCTTTCTCCCAACACACAGGCACACAGAACTGTAATTATCCAAGAAAATACTCACACTGAACAAGTGAATGTGCAGTGTGGATGAATGCATGAATGGGAGGCATACCTTGTAAAGTGCTTAGAGTGGTCAGTAGACTAGAAAAGTGCTATACAGATGTAGCCCATTTACTAAGCCTCACCATGCAGAATAGAATCAGTTGTACTGTATTGTTTATGTGCGTCCAGGTGTTGCCTAGACTGGGAGAAGCAAAGTGTCAGGCACAGAGCAGGGCTGCCTGGGGCAGTTTTGGGGTGGAATGCCTTGTCCAGTGGATCAAACAATCACATCTTTGATCCTGGTACAAGCTACCTTCTGGTTGTCAGTCCAGGCCAAACCAGGATTAGCCTGGGATTCAAACCAGTGACCCTCTGGCTACTGGCTCGTGTCACTTAACTCAAGGTTACGGCTTCTTCATAGCATAGAAATGAATAGAACGGAAAAGAATAGATGAAAATATGGAATACTCCTTTCACTTAAAAAGCCTTGCCCCTGACCCATCTCCCTCAAAGACACACACACATTCATTTACACACAGCCTGCTTGGTGAGGGACAAAGTGCAGGTTAAGCCAAAGTCAAGCCCACTTGCAAAAGCTGCCAATTTAAATCAAACCAATCAATTTTCAAACACTGAATGCATGCTTGTGCACGCGCACGCGCACGTGCACGCGCGCACACACACACACACTCATCTCTGGCTTTAGGTAGACTCCCTTGTCCTCCCAGTGTTGGCAGGTTTGAACTTATAGCTCAGAAGCAGTTCAGAGGGCTGGATTGAGATTGCTCTACTGTGCCTGTTCACACATATTAACTTTCATATATTCAACCGATTCACAGTAAGATCGGAATTATTCTCATGCACAGACCTTGCCCACAATGCAGTAGCCAAGCTGTGTGTGTGTGTGTGTGTGTGTGTGTGTGTGTGTGTGTGTGTGTGTGTGTGTGTGTGTGCGTGTGTGTGTGTGTGTGCACGTGTGTGTGTGTTTGAGAGTGAGAGTGGGTGGGGGTGGTGGCAACAGACGGTAAAATACAGTTAGGTGAGACCATAGCTCAAGCTATCTATGCCTTCTGCAGCTTTCCTGGGCCCCCTGTTTTTCTCTCTCATGTCTCTCCTGCTCTTGCACTTTCACATTTAGAAATATGCATACAATGCCTCTCTCCCTTTCATACTCACTCCAACTCTCTTTTGTACCCTTTTTTTCCTTCTCTGTCTCTCTTGCTTTATCTCTTTACCCTTCTCTACCCATCTCTCTCTTACCCTCTTTTTTTCTCGCTCACTATCTTTTCCTCTCGTTTTTGCCCTCTCTTTTTCTCTTTGTCTGTCTCTCACACATATGGACACACAAACCTGCATTCACAAACTCTCATTTCCATGAATTACCAGCAAGGCTTGACCTTGGTTTGCTGTGCCAGCAGCAAATCAGACCTCAGCCACTCATAGAACCAACCAGTCATCCTCTAGAACACACGAACACAGGCCAGATGTTGGGCGTCTGTATGTGTGTGTGTGTGTGTGTGTGTGTGTGTGTGTGTGTGTGTGTGTGTGTGTGTGTGTGTGTGTGTGTGTGTGTGTGTGTGTGTGTGTGTGTCCGTGCCTGATTAAAGTGGTGGCCTTGGCAATCGTATTAAGAAATCAGAACTGAAAAAATGAATTACTCACTAACTAATGCACACATATGCAGGTGCAGAAACACACACTCACACAAACACATACACACACACATACACACAAACACACACAAATACAGACTGAGGAAAATTCTGAACTAATCCAATCATATTCATTGTGCGGCCAATCAAATGAACTTCCCACCTCTGAATAGATTGAATTTAGCTGTCAATGTGCCATTATAATAAAGGAGTTCATTGGTGAGGTAGGAGGTATGAATAAGAACAGCACTATTACAACACAGTACACCAAGGTTAAAGCAACCACGCACAAACACATACGCACGCAGGTGTGCACACACAAAAACACTCACAACAAAAAAGCAATCAAGACAATGGCTGGACCCAGACACATTAGAGAGGGCAAGATATGTCTTAAGGGAGTGACAGTAGGTTTGCAAAAAGCAGCACAAACACACAGGCACGCATATACTCATCCACTTATCCAAGATAGTTGGAGGAAAGGCAGGATCTAATTGGACCTAGTCTTGGCACCAGCGATGCCACCCCTTCCTTCATGCCATATATATATATATATATATATATATATATATATATATATATATATATACATATATACATATACACACACATACATAACTTTGTTAAAAGAAACACTCAATGGTCGGGAAAGTGCTCAACAAATAAGGAACAAAATAATCCGGTGAGTCAAGAAAATTCTTTGAGACAGTACAAGCCTGTTTCATACTGATGATTGCTTATGGCATAACACAGGCTTGTACTGTCTCATAAAGAATTTACTTGACTCACCAGATTATATATATATATATATATATATATTTTTTTTTTTAATAGCTCAAATTTGTTAAATGGCAGAACAAGCCTTTTTCATGCTCAGCGCACTCATCAGCCACTGATGATTGTTGATGAGTGCGCTGAGCACGAAACAGGCTTGTTCTGCCATTTAACAACTTTGAGCTATTAAATATGTCTTTGGTCCTGAATTGTTGAGCTCTTTTTGCTACATCGAAGGTTTCATTGCAACATCCTGTGGACAATACTCACACACACACACGCACGCACGCACGCACGCACGCACGCACGCACGCGCGCGCACACACACACACACACACACACATTAAAGATATGGCGAAACGGTAGCGCGTAGCGCAGTGGTTAGCGCGGTCACCTCACACCAAGAAGGTCCTGGGTTCAAGCCGCGGGGTAGTCCAACCTTGGTGGGTCACCGCAGGTTATCCTCTGTGTGGAGTTTGCATGTTCTCCCCGTGTCTGTGTGGGTTTCCTCCAGGGGCTCCGGTTTCCTCCCACAGTCCAAAGACATGCAAGTCAGGTGAATTGGCCATACTATATTGTCCCTAGGAATGACTGTGTGTGTGTGTGTGTGTGTGTGTGTGTGTGTGTGTGTGTGTGTGTGTGTGTGTGTGTGTGTGTGTGTGTGTGTGTAGCTGTTTTTTTCACCTAGTGTGCCCTTAAATCCAGTCAAACTCACCATCGTGGTTGTGTACTGCCCACCAGGCCCCCTTGCTGAGTTTCTGGTGGAGCTTGACACACTTGTCTCGCACTTCCCTGTTCATGACTCGGCACTTATCCTTCTTGGTGACTTCAACATCCACACTAACAAGCTAGATCCTCTTCTCTTTTTCCTCTCCTCCTTTGACCTTCACCCTTCACCCTCTCCTGCTACCCATAAGGCCGGCAACCAGCTGGACCTTATCTTTACTAGACACTGTCCTATTTCCAATCTCTCTGTTACTCCCCTCCAGCTCTCTGACCACTATTTCATGTGCTACTCTCTCTCCCTCTCTTCACCCCCCTCAGCCCCTTCCCCTACCCACATGGTTTCCACCCGTAGACACCTCCGCTCTCTCTCTCTGCCACTGATCTTTCTTCCTCTGTTACCTCTATCCCCCCTACACCTGAATCTTTCTCTCTCCTACCCCCTGACACTGCTACTGATCTTCTTCTTTCTACCCTCTCCTCTTCTCTGGACAATCTGTCCCCTCACCTCCAGGCCTGCACGCCCAACTCCACCTGCCCCTTGGCTGACCGACTCAGTACATACTGACAGACGGAGCCTGAGAGTGGCAGAGCGCAAATGGAGAAAAGGCAAACTCCCAGAGGACCTTCTCAACTTCCAGTCTCTTCTATCCACTTTCTCCTCCTCCCTTTCTGCTGCTAAGGCTGCCTTCTATCGCTCCAAAATCCTATCCTCTGCCTCTCATCCTACGAAACTCTTTGAAACCTTCTCTAAACTTCTTCAACCCCCACCTCCTCCTCCTACTTCCACCCTTCTCCCTGATGACTTCGCTAACTTCTTTGACAAGAAGGTAAACGACATCAGATCCTCCTTTTCTCACCATCCGGTTAGTGCTTCTTGCACTATCCCACCCTCCCTCACCTCTCCACATCCCACCCTATCCCACCTCACTCCCCTCTCCCCCGATGAGGTTCTAAACCTCATCACATCCAGTCACCCCACCACATGCTCCCTTGACCCGGTCCTCTCCCCTCTTCTTCAGTCTATAGCACCTGAACTCCTTCCTTATCTAACCCACCTCATCAACACCTCCCTCCAGGCAGAATGATTTCCATTTGCCTTCAAGACCACTAAAGTCACCCCCCTTCTCAAGAAACCATCACTTAACCCCTCTGATGTCAAAAACTACAGACCAGTTTCCCTTCTACTCTTTCTATCCAAAACTTTCGAACGTGCTGTCTTTAACCAACTTTCTTTGTACCTCCACCAGAACAGCCTCCTGGACCCCCACCAGTCTGGGTTCAGCGTGGGTCACTCGACAGAGATGGCCCTCCTCGCAGTGACAGAATCGCTGCACTCTGCGAGAGCAAACTCTCTCTCCTCTGTCCTGATACTCCTGGGCCTGTCAGCTGCGTTCGACACTGTGAACCACCAGATCCTCCTCTCTAACATCGAGGGGCTGGGTGTCACAGGCTCTGCACTCTCAATGTTTGCAACCTACCTGACGAGTCGCTCCTACCAGGTGACATGGAGGGGATCTGTGTCGGAGCCTCACAGATGGACTACAGGCGTTCCACAGGGTTTGGTTCTGGGTCCTCTCCTATTCTCCCTGTACACGACACCCCTGGGTTCTGTTATTCGCTTGCATGACTTCTCTTACCATTGCTATGCCAATGACACCCAGCTGATCTTGTCCTTTCCTCCCTCTGACACACAAGTAGAGACACACATTGCTGCATGCTTGACTGACATCTCGGAGTGGATGGCGACACGCCACCTGAAGCTCAATCTGGACAAGAGAGAGCTGATGTTCCTCCCGAGGAAAGGTTGCCCGCACTGAGACCTGGTCATCACCATTGACAACACCGTGGTGACGCCAACTCGGACTGTGAGGAATCTGGGTGTGATCCTGGATAACCAACTGTCGTTTGCTGAAAATGTTGCATTGGTTGCTCGCTCCTGCAGATTTCTCTTCTATAACAACAGGAGGATTCACCCATTCCTCACCGACGAGATGGCACAGGTGCTCATCCAGGCTCTGGTCATCTCCTGGCTGGACTACAGCAACTCCCTCCTTGCTGGTGCCCCGGCATCGGCCATCAGACCTCTGGAGCTTGTTCAGAAAGCTGCAGCTAGTCTGGTGTTCAACCGCCCTAAGTTCTCCCACACAACTTCCCTTCTCATGGCCCTACACTGGCTCCCAGTAGCTGCTCGCATCCAGTTTAAGACTCAGGTGCTAGCCTACAGGGCAGTGAAAGGAACAGCTCCTTCCTATCTCCAGGCCATGGTCCAGCCCTACACCCCCGCCCGACCACTTCGCTATGCTGCCTTGGGACGCCTGGTTGCCCTGTCACTCAGAAGCCCCTGCTGCTGATCAACCCGGTCACAGCTCTTTTCTGTCCTGGCCCCACAGTGGTGGAATGAACTCCCCACTGATGTCAGGACAGCAGAGTCACTGTCCATCTTTCGGCGCAGGTTGAAAACTCACCTCTTCAAGAACTACTACCCTGTTACTTGTTCTTAGCACTTATTGTATTCACTCATTTTAAAAAAAAAATTCTTTCTTGCACTTTTACTTTAGCACTGGTTTTGCTCTTAGATGCTTGTTTAGATACACTTACGACCTCCGATGACTAGTAGTTCTCCTGATTTCCTACGTTAAATGCACTTATTGTAAGTCGCTTTGGATAAACACGTCGGCTAAATGACTGTAATTTAGCGTGTGTGTGTCTGCGTGTGTGTCGGCCCTGTGATAGCCTGGCGGCCTGTCCATGGTGTCTCCCTGCCTGCTACCCAGTGACTGCTGGAATAGGCTCCAGCATCCCCGCAACCCTGAGAGCAGGATAAGCAGTTAAGATAATGGATGGATGGCGATATACATACATACATACATACATACATACATACATACATACATACATACATACATACATACATACATACATACATACATACATACATACATACATACATACATACATACATACATACATACATACATACATACATACATACATACATACACACACACACACACACACACACACACACACACACACACATATATATATACATACATACATACATATATATATATATACACACACACACATATATATATATACATACACACACACACACACACACACACACATATATATATATATATATATATAATATTTTGGCTGATAAGTCCTCATGCACAACTTGACAGCTGATGCATGCGTAACGCATGAAACAGGCTTGTACTGCTGTGAATTAAAGTTTTTTCCTACATCTATATTAATATACATCAATCAATCTATCAATCAAGTTGCATTTAATATAGTGCTTTTCTAGCTGCAACAGCCACTCAAAGCGCTATACATATACTATACATAGTTTTTTTAATCAGTTAACGTTAATATTCATGATAAATAGCCGTGATTAAAAGGGATCATACATACATCCATAACAGTTTACATCTGAACACAAACACACATACACACGCAAGTAAAGTGTAGTGTTAATCTCTGTCAGAAATGAAAGAGAGAGAGAGAGAGAGAGAGAGAGAGAGAGAGAGAGAGAGAGAGAGAGAGAGAGAGAGAGAGAGAGAGAGAGAGAGAGAGAGAGAGAGAGAGAGAGAGAGAGAGAGAGAGAGAGAGAGAGAGAGAGAGATTTTCTACTTTAGTAAAGCACAACACTCCCATCTGGTGTCAGGACAGACAGAACAGCAGGAGGAGATACACTACATTGCCAAAAGTATGTGGATATATCTTCTGATTAGTGGGTTTGGCTATTTAAGCAACACCCATTGCTAACAGCTTTATAAAAATCTAACTTAATCTAATCTAATTTCCAGCTTCATACTCATCACTCTGTTTGACAGTCTTCTCGATGTAGAGTGGGTCGTCTAGTAATCGGAAGGTCGCCGGTTCGATCCCCGGCTCCTACAAAGAGCATGTTGAAGTGTCCTTGAGCAAGACACTGAACCCTTAACTGCTCCTGATGAGCAGGTTGGCACCTTACATGGCAGCCTCCACCATCAGCGTATGAATGTGTGTGTGAATGGGGGAATATGAGGCACACACTGTAAAGCGCTTTGAGTGCTCAGTAGACTAGACAAGTGCTATATAAAATGCAGTCCATTTACCATTTACACTCTTGAGATACTCTCCCTTCAGAATTACCCCTACCCCATTTCTTCTCTTATCCACAACATGGTAGAAGAGTTTGAACCCACCTCCACTGCCCTGGCCTTACTCCCCTTCCACCTGGTCTCTTTCACACACAGTACATCTACTCTCCTTCTCTCCATCATATCAGCCAATGCTCTCCCTTAACCAGTCATAGTGCCAACATTTAAAGTTCTGACTCTCCCCTCCACACTCTTACCCTTCCTCCTCTCCCACAGCCTCTGGACATGCCTTCCCCCTCTCCTTCTCCTTTGCCCAACAGTACCATAGTAGTTACCACTGGCACCCTGCTGGCACACAGTACCGGTGACGGTCCTTGGTAACCCAGTAACCCGGGCCTCAACTGATCCGGTATTGAAATCTGATTTATGATCAACATATTTGATTTGGCAAAGGTTTTACACTGGATTTTCTTCCTGATGCAACCCTCTCCATTTATTTGGGCTTGGGACCGACACTAAGAATGCACTGGCTAGTGCATCCTCAGTGGCTGGGTTCTACATAAAATCTAATATACAGCCATATATATAATATAAAATTGGCAGTAGAATGGGTCATACTGAAGAGCTCAGTGACTTTCACCATAGCTCTGTCATGGGATGACGCCTTTCCAACAAGTCAGTTAGTCAAATTCTGCCCTGCTAGATCTGCCCTTGTCAAATGTAAGTATGTTATTGTGAAAGGGAAATGTCGAGGGGCAACAACAACTCAGCCACGAAGTCATAGGACAAATAAGCTCACAGAACAGGGCCACCAAGTGCTGAAGCATGTAAAATATGGTGTCAGACTTATGTCACATGTCACGAGCATGATAAAACGTGCTCCACGAGCAAATTATATTATTCCACAGGCACAGATAGTAACTGCCCCTCACACGATATACACCAATCAGCCAAAACATTAAAGCCACTGACAGTTAAGTGAATAATATTGATTATCTCGTTACAATGGCAACTATCAAGGGGTGGGATATATTAGGCAGCAAGTGAACAGTCAGGGGTTTTTTTTGTTTTTTTTTTATATGTTGGGAGCAGGAAAAATGGGCAAGCATAAGGATTTGAGCAACTTTACAAGGGCCAAATTGTGATGGCTAGACTACTGGGTCAGAGCATCTCAAAAACGGCAGATCTTGTGGCGTGTTCCCAGTATGTAGTGATCAGCACCTACCAAAAGGGGTCAAAGGAAGGACAACCGGTTACCGGCAACAGAGTCATGGGTACCCAAGCCTCACTGATGTGCGTGGGGAGCGAAGGCTAACCTGTCTGGTCAGATCCAACAGAGGATCTACGGTAGCTCAAATTGCTGAAAAAGTTAATGCTGGCCATTATAGACAGATGTCAGAACACAGTGCATCGCAGCTTGGTGCATATAAGGCTGTGTAGCCGCAGACTGGTCAGAGTGCCCAAGGTGACCCCTATCCGCCATCAAAAGTGACTACAATGGACACGTGAGCATCAGAACTGGATCATGGAGTAATGGTCTGGTCTGATGAATCATGTTTTCTTTTACATCATGGGGATGGCCGGGTGTGTGTGTGTCGTTTACCTGGGGAAGAGATGGCACCAGGATGCACTGTGGGAAGAAGGCAAGCCAGTGGAGGCAGCGTGATGCTCTGGGAATTGTTCTGCTGGGAAACCTTGGTTCCTGGCATTCATGTGGATGTGACTTTGACACGTGCCACCTACCGAAACATTATTTCAGACAAAATACACCCTTTCATGGCAACAATATTCCCTGATGCCAGTGACCTCAAGTGGTTTTAATATTTTGGCTGACAGATAAGTCCTGGTGCGCAAATTCAACAACCAAGAGTTGTACAGGCAGCTGTGAGCAAGAAACAAAACAAAGGGAAGTGGTAAAGAATGGCAGCTGCATGCAAAGCAGCCACCACACATGAGCGAATTTCTGCTTGGCGAGCACTGGAGGGCATACATGCTCTTACAGGTTTAACTCTACTCTCGAAGTTGAGTTCTGCTCATGCAAATCGACCTGATTTTTGACAATTTGGGGGCGGAAACCAAGGGAGGCACTGGCCTTTTCATGATTGGTCCCTTTCAACGTGATCACACCCATATGGACCCATTGATTTTTTTTTTTTTTGCAGGGTTGCAAAATTAATGCAAAACTCAATGAAATTCAATGAAATAGGGTTCCCCACTTCGAGTTGCATGTGCATAATTAAAGCGTCATCTTATTGGTCTTGTATCAGCCGAAATGTTACTTTCGAGGCATGGCCAAGATGGCGGTGGTCTAAGGAGGTGGATGTGAACTCCGTCAGACAAATTTGAGGTTTTGTAGTATGACAACCTGAATATTTGGATTTTCAGCTGATGGAATGAGCACATAAGTGATGGATTATCTTTGCATTGGTGCCAGGCATAGTTATCAGTGGAAATAAGATAGTATTTTGAAAAAAGCACGGCGGTAAAAGTTTGAATCAAAACTAACCATTAGCAAAAATGTCTACTGATACCAACCAACAACTAATGGACCATAATACTGACGTGAGTGACACTGAAACTTCTGTGGAGCTGAATGTACCAGGTATGGAAAAGATGGTGATTAATAACCCAGAGGCCACAGTCGATATCTCTTCTGCCCTGCCTGCCGACTCTCCCTTCAAACCTGTCATCAAAAGGAAGAAGCAAGGTGGTAATGGTAATGGTGACAGTAATAATGGCAATGCAGACATCTTGGCAGCAATCCAGGTGCTCTCTAACAAACATGACGAGACATTCCACAAGATTACATGATTGAAATGACAACAGATGCAATTTCTATATGCACTGAGAAACTGTCCTCTATAGTGGAACAACTTGTGGTGGATGTTAACCGACAAAAAGAAATTCTGAAGCACACAGAGTCAGAGATTGAAGATTTGAAAAAAGAAAACCGCATCTTAAGGGGAGGAGTTGCTGAATGTAAACACTACAGTTGGAGATGGGCTTTGAAACTACACGGACTGAAAGAGGAGACCAACGAAGATGTTGGAAAAATGGTGATAGATGTTGTCAGAAACGTTGCTCCCGGGCTTCAGGAATATCTGGAGGAGGGGGTTGACATTGCACATCGTCTTTGCCCAGGAAGAAAGGATGGATCCTACAGGTCTATCATCATCTTGTTTGCACTCCGCTGTCTCCGTGATGCTGTGTGGAAAAGCGCCAAAGGCTGCAAGTTTTTGCAGGATAACAAACTGCGGCTCACAGACACTGAGTCCTGAGGACAGAGTTGCAAGAGAGAAGCTCTGACCCCTTGTTAAAAAAGCAAGAGAGGATGGGGGAAAAAAAGCTTCCTTCCTTTGCCCTTTTGCTGTGATCAATGGAAAAAAAATTGACCACTTGGACATTTTATGACTTTTATACACTCCATGGACTTTTAGGCTCACACATTTGATGGATTGAGATGCTCACATTTTAATAACTCTGTTGAGCAATTCCCATTACTCACTTGACTGGAGAATTAATTCAAGTGCACCTACTGAAAATATCATCTAAACGCCAAACTGTAGACTATGGTTGGCTGCAAAGCGGGTCGTCCTCCATGCCAACAAACACCTGGTAAAGAAAACTGAGTTATATGATATTGTCTTTGTGATGCTATATTTCTATACATCTACATCTGCTATATTTCTATACATGCTACATTTCTATACAAGGGTTAGCCAAGTTAAATTGTCATATATTATATATTGTATTGAGTCACTATTTGTTCACCATATCCTACTGGTTTTCTATTACTCTCTCTTTCAAAGGAGACTAAAACACCTTAAAGTTCTAGTTACCTGTTTACTTGAAAGTTTGTAATTTTTTTTTAGATTTAGTATTTTTATCATTATTTCTTTAATAGATTTTAAGTTAAATTCTCTATCAGTTATGTCACTGAATGCCAGGTGTATACGTGATGCAAAAGAGGTGAGGCCGAATTAAGCGTTCATACCTACGTCGCTGGTCAGGTCATCCTCCTGAATGACTCTGCAAGTTTGGTAATTCCTCTGCCCATCCTCCTGAGCTGCTCCTCTCCCCAATCCTGCATCCTGCCCCCCCCCGGCCCCCCGATCGAGTACGTCCATGGGTCCCTCGCCAGGACATTCTAGACCCCCTCTCATCCGAGACTTCTATGACCTCCACCCAGCCAAGCCCACCCGTGGGGGGGGGGGGTACTGTTACATCTGTTCCTGGTACAACGTCTGCTGTCATGCCCTCCTCGTCCTCCTAGCCTGCGTCCAGTTTCTTTCTTTTTCCTGACCTACTTTCACTCTCCCTTGACCTGCTTTCACCGGTTGACCTACTGTCACTAGCCCAGCCAACACACCTGCCATCCATCTCATCAGTGAAGTAGCATATCTACTCTCAAAGCTGGATTAGTACCCCCAGAGGCCCCTGGGCACTGAAGCTCATACCCCCCCCCCACACACACACACACGCCCACCCCACGCCCCAGCCATTAAACCTCACCTTAATTATTGTTAACTTCCAGTAAAGCTGGCATATCAAATCCACCAGGCCATAATAACACACCTATTGGTCATAGGTTGAATAACTAGTCCAGCTGAGCAGGTATGCCCATACAGTTCAATAGACCAAGTACTGCCATTTCACTCACAAATCACAAGAAAAGGAAAACAAGGATTACATCATCCCAAGGCAGTGTATTACTCTAAACTATGACAATATTTGTGTTCATGGAAAACCACCCAAGCAGACGACACCAATTACTACTGATACACGAGTGACTAGGAATAGGATTACAACAATGCCAGCCTAAGGTAATCACATAACACAGCTGAATGCAGGTTTCAAAATAAGGTTCACTAAGTGAGCTAGGCAACTTAACACAGAAATGCAAAAACCAACAACTTGACAAAATTTTGTTTCAGTTTTGTTCAGTTTGTCAAATGAACTTGACAAATTGAACCCAATACAATATAGCAGCATCACACCACAGTGATGCAATACATGTTATGCAAACAGCATGTCAAATAAACTCATCCACAAAATATACAGCAACACAATCACAACAGATAATACTGCTCAATGCACAGACAACCTAATCAAATGGTTCTTACCTTTAGAAGTTCTTCTTTCTTGACTTTTTCTTTGCAAACTCTGTGAGCAAGTCCTCAAAATCCTGCCACTGCAAATGAGCTTGAAGTAACGTTACTTTCCACTGTTTGGTCATCCCCATCTTTGTCCGTTTGCTCTCCCGTTTTTTTCATCGTTTTCCCTATCTTGTTGTACCCCTAGCAGAGGCAGTATTTTGCTGCAGTAGTTAAGACTTCTCGGCTAACGTTTTCGTTGCTAGCTAGCTGAGACTGTGCATTGCTGCAACCGATGGTAGACACTTCCAGGCTATCGTTACTACTTGCTAGCTCGACATCCTCCATCGGAATGTCCTCTTCAATTTTTTTAGCTTTTTTTTGGGGGGGACTACTTATTAGCTGGCCAATTACCTCACTCTTCCGAGCTGTCCTGGTCGCTTCTCCACCCCCTCTGCCAATCCGGGGAGGGCTGCAGACTACCACATGCTTCCTCCGATCCATGTGGAGTCGCCAGCCGCTTCTTTTCACCTGACAGTGAGGAGTTTCGCCAGGGGGACGTAGCGCGTGGGAGGATCACGCTATTCCCCCCAGTTCCCCCTCCCCCGGGAAGAGGCGCCCGACCGAACAGAGGAGGCGCCCGACCGAACAGAGGAGGCGCTAGTGCAGCGACCAGGACGCATACCCACATCTGGTTTCCCACCCGCAGACACGGCCAATTGTGTCTGTAGGACGCCTGACCAAGCCCGAACTTATTATTATTATTATTATTATTATTATTATTATTATTATTATTATTATTATTAATTATTATTATTATTGTAAACTACTAATAAGACACATTAGTCCTTAACTAACGGATCCGACCCATTAGCGGAGCGGTTAGTAATGTCGCTTTGTGGTGCAGTATACCCCTTATCGAATCCCGCACCGGGCAAAAAAACAACCGGTTACAATATTATTATTGTGGCCGCTTCTTTCACTTCCTTTTCTTTTCTTTTCTTTCTTTTGGCACACCTACTGGGCTTTTGGTTAACGCCGTTCATTTTCTGCAGCTTGGAGATTTTTCCTGCACACTTCTCACTGATACAACCTAACTGATAGTGGGTCAGGTAAATTAATTCCACTGTTTTTAACCTTGACTTTGCTTGAGAAAAAATGATATCGAATCTGTGCAGTGTAATCCACCTGCTCTATATGCCCACCCACCTTGACAGTTAGCCAATCTATGCAATGTATTGCCGCTTGCTCACGAGTCACCACTTGCCCAGCCATAAATAATAATCACCAATATAATAATCAATCATGAGACTTAATTTTCTTGGAAACAACATTTATTTCATTCTGACTGGATAATTATCAAGAGAATGGGTCAAGCTTTGTGTCATATATCTGTGGTGCCCGATTAAAAAAAAAAGAAAGAAAGAGAAAAGAAAAACGCATACATTTTTTTAAATGTATTATTATTATTATTATTATTATTATTATTTTCATCTCCCACCGCGGAGGGCCATTTTACACTTAGGGGCCCCTGCACATGCCCAGGTTGCCCATACGGTAGATCTGGCGTAGTCTACTCCGACTTTCCACCCAGTCTTCGCCAGATCGTAGACTCTGCTACCCATTTCTACACTTTGAGTCTTTTTGAAAGAATCGTTTATTACTTTTCAGCCTTTAGCCATTGTTACATATCTCCCCAGCGCTTATCCAGTTCCGTTTCCGCTTGCAGTCCTGTTTGTTCTGTCTCCAGCCCCTGTCTGCTGCCCCTCGTCTGGTCAGCCTGCTTCTCTGATCGAGCCCTGCGTTGCTCAGCCACTTCAGATCCAACTTTGAACCTGCTATCTCGACCCCAAACTACCCTGCCCCAGGCTCAGTTTGTGGCTCTCAGCTAGCTTGCCCACCCCCCATCTTTCCCACGCCTTGCAATAGAGATCTTTTTACCAATTCTGATCCCAGGTCTGTGTCTACACCTGGGTTCACCTGTTCTGTAAGGCCTCATAACATGAACACCAAAGAATGAATAAGGTAAAAGGCTAAGATTTCTAGATATCCATCCATCCATTACCGGAACCGCTTATCCTGCTGTCAGGGTTGCGGGGATGCTGGAGCCTATCCCAGCAGTCACTGGGCAGCAGGCGGGGAGATACCCTGTACAGGCCGTCAGGCCATCACAGGGCCGACACACACACACACATCCATAATACTTAGGGACAATTTAGTATGACAGATTCCCCTGACCTACATGGCTGTGGGAGGAAACCGGAGCACCTGGAAGAAACCCACGCAGACACGGGGAGAACATGCAAACTCCACACAGACGATGACCCGGGATGACCCCCAAGGCTGGACTACCCAGGACCTTCTTGCTGTGAGGCGACCACGCTAACCAATGTGCCACCGTGCCACCTATAAATATATTATTATTATGTTTGGTTTTTTTTGGACCCCCCCCCCCCCACACACACACACTTGTAACCGGCCAATTACCCCACTCTTTCGATCCATACCAGTCACTGCTCCACCCCCGCTGCCAAGCAGGGGAGGGCTGCAGATTACCACATGCCTCCTCCGATACATGTGGAGTCACCAGCCATTTCTTTTCACCTGACAGTGAGGAGTTTCGCCAGGGGGACGTAGCATGTGTTAGGATCACACTTTTCCCCCAGTTCCCCCTCCCGCCTGAACAAGTGCCTCGACCGACCAGAGAAGGCGCTAGTGCAGCGACCAGGACACATACCCACATCTGGCTTCTCACCCGCAGACACGGCCAATTGTCTGTAGGGATGCCTGACCAAGCCGGAGGTAACACCGGGATTCAAACCGGCGATCCCCGTGTTAGTAGGCAATAGAATAGACCGCTACATTACCCGGACGCCCATATAAATGTATTATTTAAGAAGAATGATTTCATGCCATAAAAAGCTATTTCTTAATGAATCATTGTCAAATAACTAATCCCTGATTGGGGGGGGGGGCACTATTTCATTTTGTTGAAATCCATTCCAGGTCCAGACTATTGTAATCTGAAATCCTGTTGTCTAGTACAATGATCCAGTGATCCCACAAAATCATCATCCATCTGAAAGCAGTAAAAGCACCGCCTCTAGGGCCCTAACACACGCAGTCCTCTTGTTCTACAGACAGTCCTGCAGGTTGCAAACATGTCTTATCAGTGGCAATGCTACAATAAGAACTACAACAGTCGTGAATGGGTTCTGGGACATGTAGTACTTTTAAACATGTTCTCCAGCTACCCTTTAGTATCATATATTTAATCATGTCTACAGACTCTTCAGAGGGAAAATACCCACTGCTTGTTTTGTCTTATGAAATATTCATACATTCTATAAGGGAGTCACGATAAGTAAATGAAGCATGCTCTTACAGGCACAAATCCCCTTAATTCTCTTGCTCTCATCATTCAATATTCAAGTCAGTGAAGCCACATAAGCTTTTAAATACATATGCATGCAGTATTTGAAATTGCAATAGCTATAATGTCGATTGTGAAACAATCCCCCGTGTCTTTTGAATGAGATGATTCGTTTTACATATCATAGTGTATGTGAGCCATGTTTTATGTTTTATCCGCACACTGAAATAATCTCTGGTAGTCCCCTCATCCCCTTCTATGGCAATGTGAAGTTGACCCAATTCTGGTACTATCAATTTCACCACAGAAATTGAGGAAAACGCTGCAATCCCAGTGTAGTTAGTGTCTCATCACTCCAGTATGATATCATCCACTGGAGCTTTGCAGCATTTATTAAGTCTTCATACACTTCAACACTTAAGCTTTCCAAACATTGTCCATGCTCCACAAGGCTCAAAATCCATTTTGCACTTGAATGGTTTAAACGTTAATGATTCATTTTCCTTACTGGGATTTCATTCACAATTTCATCATTTCCAAGCTCATCTATTCTAGTCACAATTTCATCATTTCTAATATAATCTATTCGAATCTAGATTTTCGAACCGATATTGAACCTTGCTATGGGTTTTTCGATTTCAAGAAGGGTCAAATAAACATACAGGTTTAACTTGCTGTTACAAGCTATTTGATTTAACTACTTGTGCTTACTTCATCATTGTAATGCAATGATACTTACACTGATACCTGTACTTACCTAAACTTTGTGAAGAAGCATTGAGCAAACTACAAGTACATATGTATATGTAATGTTAATATCTGCAGGCTACTGGCCATCTGTAAATACCTTTTGAGCCTTGCAGACAATAGCTTCTGGGGCCAAACAGAGTCCCAGGGAGAGGATCAAATCTAACACCGGTGCTGAAGAGGCTTGTGGGATTCAGGTTAAGACAGTATTCAAAGGTCCTCCATATGGTCTGTGGCTCTGGTCACCTTCTGCGGCATCATGGAAATCTGTCCTCAGCGACTTTGAATTGTTTTCTGCATAAGAAAGCAGACCGTCTAAGTCCACTTGCTGATTCATATCGTCTTCTTCTTTCGTATAGATGAAAATATTTACTTATGGCTTCACATGCATTAAACCTATACGTACAGTGGATAAAGAAATGATCAGAAATCTGGAAATACCTGGGTATTGGGGAGCAGAAGGGCTAGGACCACAGAGTTGTACAACAATGTGTTGTATGCGTCTGAATCTTTTTTGGAGAAAAATAAATCTAAATACATTCATTTTCTAAATTCAAATAAGATTGGTCGGTGAGAATGTATGAAGAAATTTCCTGGTGTAACGCTTTTGTCCTGATGAGTCTTCTCGAACATTTCCCTGCAGAAATGAGATGTCACATAGCCTTTTACATCTTCACCGCAGCAGCCAAATACAGTAGGAAAAGGCAGGCAGTTCGAGGTTGAAGAAGATGAGTGGTTGTTGTGACTAATGAGCAAATATTGCAGACTAAGCTCGTGAAAGTTCACCACTAGATACCACAACATCAACACCTAAAATACAAGTCCAACCATTTTTTTTTTACTTTTTTTTTTCAGTGGGAAAGTTGTTGACGCATCAGCACCAGTGACTCTGTTTGATTCCCACTGGACGGGATTTAGACTGGTCAAACACTGATTGCATTATCAGTATCACCATATGCTGTCAGCAGATCAATCTGATTGTACAGTAATAAAATTCATAACCAAACTTGCACTAAGCATAAATTATGGATAGAAACAGGATTCATGCACAAAAAGATAATGTTGTCCCTGAGGGGCTTCAGTAGGCAATGGATTGATGTTAATTTAAAACATTTTCTTTCTGGGGCTTGAGAGGGACAGTATATACATAAAATATAACACACACACACACACACACACACACACACACACACACACACACACACACACACACACACACACACACACACACACACACACACTTGAATTGAATGGAGTGATTGGGTGTAAGTGACTTGATCAAGGATGCTTTGAAAGAATCTTTGGTTGCCAAATGGACCCGTCAGCTATTGCAGGTATGAAATAAACAGTTGTTACTTGAGGTCTGTCTATAAAAAGCTTTTAAAGATCATTAGAATAACCAAGAGCATTATATGAGTTCTTTTTTAGGGTGGATTTAAACTTAGATATGCATGGAATACTTAGATGCCCCTCACAGAAGACATTAACTTCTTAGAGCTGCATGCTGGTTTGGGACCCATGTACCGGTGGCACTATGACCATTAAAATAACTGCACTGAGCAGATCTTGGCCAGTAGAGGGAGACAGGCTCCTATCTAATTTTCAACATAAACCGTTATCCTCAGACAAACCAGAATAAGCGCCCACCCACCCACGCACGCACGCACGCACGCACGCACACGCACACACACACACAAAACGAAAGACACACATATATAGACGGAACAGATATTTGACACACAAACATGCATGCATGGACACACTTTTCTCATGTAATGTATACATTACTGAATTACTGTTGGTCACGTACTGCACAGACACACTGGGATTTCTATTATTAATGTTCTGCTACTGTAATTACTCCACATATATCATGCTGTCTGAAAACCGACGCTAAATGTCGTATGCTAATATATGGAGCGATATTAATGAGAGCTAAACTACCATTTGCATGGTCCATTTGCAGTCAGCAGGAGGATCATGATGCTTGTCTCAGCCGTTTATATTAAGACATTTTTGTTGTGAAATACTGCTGCGTGCTTTTGATGGCACATATTCTCGCACAGTGTTGCAGTACCTTGTCTCCGATGCAATGAACTGTAAAACTGAAACACAGCTGATGTTTTCCATCAATTTGGATGCCTAAAAACTAGCTGATGGATATTCTATCAAAGAAAGTTGAATCAGTTCAGCTGGATACGTTTACTGACAAATACGTTTCATCACTCATCTAAGTGACCTCTTCAGTCTACACTGACCGCAGGTATCCCCACCCTTATAAACAATACAGTGGCATAACGACCCAAACCAACGACCAGTTTCATACACAAATATGGGCGTGACCATTAACTAGCGTTTCAATGGCCATGTGTATTATTCAGAGGATTTGGGAATGTTTGTAATCACAGCATTGTAAGATAGTGACAGATGTACTCTTAGCCCCCCCCCCTCCCCTCCAATTCAGTGATGGTCGGTCCATCTTCACGTAGATTGCCTCTTTGACTCCCCGTTCAAACCAGCGTTCCTCCCTATCAAAGATGTGCACACCCTCCTCCTTGAAAGAGTGGCCACTGACCTGTAGATGGGTGTCCTCAATACTCTGTGAACAGTACACATGGCCATGTAAAGCGATCGGCAGGAGCCACGTACCGGCCACCTTAGCCCCCTGGCCCTGCCTTGCTGATTGGGAGCCAGTCGCGGCGAACCGCAACGGAGGAATTACGCCTGGCGGGGGCCGGACCGGACGCGGGCAGCGGTCCCCAACACCGCGACCCCGAAGGGAAGGTCGGGGAGATCCCCACGCGCCACGCCGCCGTACCTGAACCCACCAAGTTGAGTCCCCGAGCGGACTGCGCGGACCCCACCCAGTTTACCTCTTAAAAGATTTCACGCCCTGTTGAATTCATCCATTTCATCCATTATCCAAACCGCTTCTCCTGCTCTCAGGTCGCGGGGATACTGGAGGATTGACGTTGTCATCTCTGAAGGCAGGAATACCGGCTCAATTAGACTCACGCGTGCACTTCATCGGTGTTGCTGTAACCGAAATGGTTTCTTTATTTTGCACACGCTCTCTTATAGACCACAGGTCAACACAACATCACCCTCTAGTGGTAACGTCAGTATAAGAGCGCATACACATAAACACAACCTTGGTTTAGCCAATATTGTAACACCCCCACTTGCTCTATACTGTACACATCAGTCACAAGACATTTACATCCCAAACATATATCTTACAAATTTCTCAATCTTGAACTTCGTTACAGGCTTGGTCATGACATCTGCAACTGTAACCCTTCTTAGAATTTTACCTCCAGGTCAGGTATAGTATGAGTTGACTGTGTGTGAATAATCTGGACGAGGCACAAGGTAAGTAGAGTTGCATGGGATTATACTTTAGATAGATGTAGATAGGGAATAACAATATGTACCAATATTCATACGATGGTTCGAAAATACAAATATATATGCAAAATACAAGTATGAATTATACACTGATAAGTTGCAGCGCTGCAATACCCCTGTTGTGCACAACACCCAAATAAACAAAATAATAAACAAAAGGAGATATCTCGTTGGGGCCCTTAACTGGAAGTTTTACTTGAATAAATCCAGGAAGTGAATGACTACTGGAACATTCTTGAATAAATCCGTGAAGTGTTTCCTGGCTCACAGTTCATAAAGTTCGCCAATAGGAGGCGCTACGCAGTCAATGATGGACGATTTAGGAAGGATGAATCTGCCGACCACATCCGGTCCCAAAGTAGAATGGGGGGAAGACGCAACCTTAATGGCTAGGTTGTGCACGGACGTGTCCAAACACCAGTTCGCTAATATAAGAAATAAAAATGTTCAGGCTTGCAATCACGGTAACGACTGGTGATCTGCCAGCTCGCATAGAACGTAATGCAGAAGTGTACCGCCCAGCAAGCCTGACGTAGGATCACGGTCGCTTAAAATGACAGTACCGAATTAGGCATAAGTACCCATAAATGTAAATGAACTATTGTAATATGATGGGGGGTTACACAACCATAGCTGCTGTTGGACAATATTCGATGGTTACTTTCCCATCAGTAAGTGCAGATCGTGTGAAATGATATCTAATGTCGACATGTTTGCATCTCTGACGACATATTGGGTTCTTTGATAAAGCGATTGCACCTTGGTTGTCCTCAAATAATTTCACTGGTGTATGTTGGCACTCATTATCCATTCCAGTCAATAACTGTACAATATACAGACGTTCTTGTGTTGTTGCAGCAAGTGCCATGTACTCTGCTTCACATGTAGACAAGGCTACTGTTGCCTCCTTCTCACTTTTTCATGAGATAGCAGGCCCATTTTTAGTTAGACTAAAGCAGTACCCTGTTGTGCTTCGTCTGTCATTTTGATCTGCTGCCCAATCAGCATCACTATATCCCTCAAGTTTGAGTTTTTCATCACTTTTCTTATAACACAACTCCTGGTTGATTGTGCCCTTCCAAGTATCTTAACACATGTTTGGCTGTTACCCAGTGTTGTTCTTTTGGCTGATAGGTATTGTGACACCTTGCTTATAACCCAACTTAGATCAGGTCTTGTACATGTCATTACATATATCAAACTGCCTACTATTTTCACAAAATCCTGTTGGATCTACAAGTTCACCTTCATTATCAAAATGTAGCTTCTGTTCACTTGGGGTTGACCTTATCTTGCAATCAGACATACCAAACCTCTCAAGTATCTTTGTTATGTAATGCTTTTGGCTGATCCTTATTTCTCCTTCACTTTCTGCAAAATCAATCCCTAGGAAATGCTTAAGTTCCCCCAGATCTTTCATCTTAAATTTTGCTCTCAACATTTCCTTCACACCACTGAATGAGTCATTGTCACTTGCAGCGATAATTAGGTCATCTACCCAAATTATCAGAATTACCCTTTCATTTTCAATTTAGTTTGTTATAGACACAATGGTCTGCTGGATTCTGTACAAAACCATTTTTACTGAGGTGATCATGTAACACTCTATTCCAATTTCGTCCTGATTGTTTCAGACCATATAGTGACTTGTTTAATTTACAGACTAACTGTTTGTCTGTGTCTGATTTAACCTCAAATCCTTTGGGATGCTCCATTTACATCTCATAATCAATCGGAGCATGGAGGTAAGCCGTTTTAACATCCATTTGGTGGAGGACTAAGTTATCCTGAACAGCCATTTGCATCAAGGTATGTACTGAGGTCATATTTGCAGTTGGAGAGAAAGTCTCCCTATAGTCTATCCCAGCTAGTTGACTATAATATCTTGCAACATATCTGGCCTTGTATGTCTCAGAGCTGTCTGCATTGTCTTTGATTGTATAAACCCAACAACCCCCCACTGCTTTTTTACCTTCTGGCAGTGTGGGCAGTGTGAAAGTATAATTTTCCATAAGAGAATCCATTTCTTCCTTCATAGCACTAGCCCACATTTCTGACTTTGTTGAGCTCATGGCTTCTTTGAAGGTTTGTGGTACATTACAGGCCACTCTGTGGCAGTAGTCAATATTGGTTCATATCTGCTCATTACACTCAACTTCACAATCATAGTCTTCCAAGTACTTAGTAGGAGTTTTCCTATCTCTTTTGGAGTAACGTGCCCCATGACTCTCTCCTCTCTGTTCTGTCTGAGTGTCCTCATTACTCTCTAGATTTTCAATTTTAGGCTCCTGGCTCTCTTTTGGACTCTGGTAAGCCATCTTGGCCTTTGGCATGGGAGATATATATTCCATGAAAATCATCATCAGTCATTTCTGGATGTGTCTGAGTTTGGCTCAACGCCACTTTTTATGACAAATTTGACTAGCCTGTGTTTTAGGACCTTCCCAGTGTCTGGGTAGTAGACTAGGTATGATGGGCTATTCTCATCATATCCTACAAAAATCCCCCTTTCACACCGTGAATCTAAGTTTTTCTTGTCTTGCTTGTATGCATAGCACACTGATCCAAACACTCATCTTTGACAAATCAGGCTTTTTCCCTGTCAGCATGTAGTATGGAGTCTGTTTCACACGCCCATTGTAGTGTGACGCACACAATATGTGGTCACATTTTGTATGTGTTTTATTCAATTCCATTCATGGGAGAATAATTATAATTTGGTTAATATTGATTCACTGCCCCTCTCAGCCAGTAGGGGGCCCTGACTTTGGAACATACGCAGCTTCGTAGTCCATGGGCCAGACGATATTTCGGTACACTCAAGGTGGCAAAACTTACTTATAATTTTTGAAAGGATCCATGTCTGTAGATGATATTTTGGTATGATAACCATTCCTGAGTGGCAGCTGTATCACAGTTATCAGCTCATGAAGTTAACCACCCGCTAAACTAAATTGCATTTTAGACGCTGGTGCATATCCTGGTTTAGCCTCATGGTCAGGACATTTTTCAATGTTCTATAATATTGTCTTTGTTATCATTTTAAAGGGGACCTTCTTAGCTTTCATTCAAGCCCTGTTGTGGATATTTCTCACAAATATAGAGGTCACTTGAGCTCTTTGACCCGTCAATAACACACATCTTTCTGCAATTTTCGCCTAAACTATATACTTTCTTTTAGCCCTGTGGCATCTAGGAATATCAGGGACACAAAAATCAAAAACTGGAATACTCACAGGACTGTAAAGATTCAGGAAATGTATAATATACCCATACTATTTCATTGTGTGAGGTGATTGTGAGCCTTAAATGAGAACTAGACCAAAGCCAGTTAGGTCACAAACTGGTCTCTATACATTTGTTTAAATACACAATCAAAATACATGATAAAAAGGAATACCATAGTGAGGTAATGAACTATTTTAATATTTTAAACAACATTGACATTTACATATACTTAGTCAATGATACATGTAATCCCATATCATTAGTGGGTATATGTAATGGTAATGGGTAGGGTAATGGGTATATGTGAATATGGTTACATTATTGTTATCAAGCTCTGGGTAACCAAGTCCAGAATCAACATCCTGTGCATCAATAGACTACTACCACAGTAATACCATCAGAATCATCACACTGTCATTCATCAAACTGCTCGTTTCTCTCATCATCTGACTCCCCAAGTTCAAAGTCCAGTTCTGGACCATCCTGCTGTTTTTGGTTACTGCAGGTCTGTAACCTGCACATGTCTGTGCATGGAAGTCCATTTGACAGGCACATGCAGCTTGGCATTTTGCATGAATGCACACACTTGCATGTTAGCATTTCCAAGACCACATCTGGTGCAGGTGGGGAGCGCATCCAGTAAATGGCCAGCTTGCCTTCATCGTCTGTCCATCCATACTCAGTAGGGCTTGGCACCACAGGGTTAGCCTGCAGACAGCACTTCCATATTGCTGCCTGATAGTTGGCTCGTTGAACATGCATAAAGAGACAGTCTCTACATGGTGGCAGCTGGCTGGACTCAACCTCTCCCCTTTTGGTGCAGAAGAGCTGGTAACGCAGTTTGTTCACCTCAGCAGTGCTGCTATTAGCAACATACATCTGACAGGTGAACTGCTCAATTTTCTGGAACAGCTCATCACTCACATTCCATGTCTGTCCCAGTTGACTAAAAGTCTCTTGGCAGGAAGTGTGCTTTCTCACTATCTTCAGGGCATTCAGCTTCCCTCGACCAGCGAATGCACTGACAGTGTCGCAGCCTGTGAAGGCATGTAAGCCAATTAGGCTGTCACAGATGCTGTCTCCAAGTGAACTTGCCAGTTTGGTGATGTCGACAAACCGTGTGCGGTTCTGAGTCCCACACTTCTGGTAGATGGGACAGGTGATGTCCCTCTGGAAGCCAAGACAAAGCACCATGACATCAGTGTCCTCAGCTGTGATGATAACTGACTTTGAGCCCGCATTTGCTGCATGCAATGCATGCAGGAGCAGACGGGTGTCAGCTTCTTCATGTGTGGAGTGCAGTTCTGCTGCTTCCTCACACCCATCTTCTGTCAACTTGTAGCAGGTTTCCTCACAGGTCATGTACAACACCTTGCCATGCAGCATAGCTCTGTATCGTGGGAGTTTCCACTCTTCCACCAGAAACTTGATGAGACTGGTCTTGTTGGAGGAACTACACAGAAATTTTCTCCACTGCTGGACGTGGTGTCCCCCTGCAAGATTCTTGTACTGGAGAGTGATGTCTCCACCCCGGTTCAGTCGTTCAGCATCTTTGATCGAAGTCTGGTGATAGACATCAAAAACAACATCAATCCTCCCACTCTGTGCTCCCTCATGGAGGACCTGGGTCAAGGCTTACTCTGCCACCTGTGCAAAGGTTTTGTTGTTGCCATTAATTTTTTGGACCAGGCTCATCCCATCAATGATGGAAGTAGATGGGATTGGGATGTCTTCTGCAGGAGATACATTCTTTTCAAGCTCTCTGGCAAGTGCAGCCTTGTTTGTTTTTCGTAAGGACCCATCAGCATTTGCCAGTGCCCATGGTAGTGGGCCCAATGGGTAGGCAAGGACATCCTTCAGATTCACCCTCCTGCTTTCAGCCACCAGGATCATGTGACTGAAAGGTTTCTATCTGCCTTCAGAACCACATCCTGTGCTTTCTTTCCATGAGCTTGCTTTGTGCTGACATTGGAGAATGTTTTCAGACTTTGCTTGGTCATCTTGTCGTGGAATTTCACAGGTGGTGGGTCTGCATCTAACCTTGTTCGCTGGAATGCTTGGTAGGCCTCTTCTCCTTTCTCAAGAGTTCTCAAGAGATCTATGGTCACATCAGGTGGAGCCATGTTGCCAGTGGAGAGGCTAACCAAATCAATCTCATCAGGGGACATAGGATTGAGCCAGTTATTCTCCATAAGGTCCATGAGAGACTGGACATCTGCTTCATCTCTCTTGATCCTTGGACTCTGTAGATCTGGATGAGACCATTTGCACCTGCCTTGACCTGTCAGGTCTCTCAGCTGTCTGAGGTACATGCTTCTATACTCAGCTGTGAGATAAGATTTGGTCACAGCTCCTGGCTTCAAGCTGAATCCCTTTGTCCCTCCAGCTGTTTGGGTGTCTTTGTTCACCGTTTCTTCTATAGCTTGGTCAACAGGGATTCGGCCAAAGGGATTGGTGGAGCCCAGTTGGACTGAGAAGCCTCCTTCCATGAATTCTGTGTACACATCTGGGTGTGTGATGGGCAGCTCAGACATCTGGGCGTAGTAGTAGGGGAGGTAGCGTGCATAATTCATCCTGTCATAAGCAAAGCACCATGGGATCATTGCTCGAATGCTAGCCAAGTGTAGCATCCAGTCTCCCTCTCTGGATGCTCGGATGAGCCCCAACAAGATTTCAACCATGTCCAAATAGGACATCCAGAAGTTCGAGAGGCTGCCGTTTCCACCTCTAAGGAACTCACGGTAGACTTCAAATAGATCCATGATGCGTGTACAAGAGCTGTTCTCGAGGACCTCCTTCAAAGCATGTTGTGAGACTTCTTTCCCAAGGCTGTCAATGGTCTTCAGTGTCTCATTCAGGTGAACCATGTCATTCCTGTGAGTTTCTTCCAACCAGGACAGGAAACCATTCAAGGTCAGTCGCATGAGAGCCTCATACAGGAGCTTGTGTAGTCGCACTGCCCTGTTGTACTTGCGGCCATCCATAACACCAGCAATTGAGCCTTCTGCAATCATGCCAGACTCAATGCAGAGGTCTTTGGGTCCAGCATCTTGGAAACGCTTTCCTATTATTGCCAGCAGTGTGCAGATGGTGTGGAATACCCCAAGCCTAACGATGATATCATGGAACTTGTCATGGTGTTTCCATGTGATCTCGACAGCCTTCGCATACAGGGCTTGGTCAAAGACACAGACAATCTTCCTCAGGCCTAAGCACTGCATGATGCTCAGTGACTGGTTAAGCACCTCGTTGACAGTAGACATTTGTGTCGCTGGAGCATTGATGGTAGGCAGATAGCCTATATTGTCGGGGATGACCGTCATCTCTCCTCGAGTCAGGATGTTGAAGCCTGTCCAGCTGCTGACTGACTGTTCTTCTTGTTGTGACATGCGTGCTAGGACCCAAAGAAGGTTTTTCTCTCTGGCAAGCTTAGTATTGGCTGCAGTATCGGCATCTGACTTTTTGCTTTGTGGTGGCCCTACCCGTTGTCCAGCATTGTAAGTTGGTAACATTGGTGGGGGTCCATCAATGCTTCTCTTCTTTGTTTTGGGAACAGTGGGCATGGGTTGGACAGGAAGTGGGTTGACTGGCTTTGCTTGCACAGCAATCCCATTGACTCTGTGAGATGTTCCCTCACCACTGACAGTTTCTTCAAGACGGTCGATATTGTCCCAGGCTAAAGTTGTGAATATGCCAGGATGGATGTTAGCTGGAAGGGCAATGCCACTCCCTGATGATGAGAGTTTCTGGAGACACAGGGGGGTGTTGATCTCTTCCATCTGTGAATAGGACACACTGTGACCAAGTCGGTTGAGGATGTTTATCAACTCTACATTTCATGTCAACGATTTGACACTGAATGGCAGAACAATGTGCTTGGAAGGCTTGGTATTTCCACATGTCACTGCATATACTATGTCATGGCCAAATGACTGCAGAAGGCACTGCACTCTCTGGGATGCATGATCAGGATCATTTGAGCCTGTGAGTAGAGAGTACAGGAAGACAATGAGCGACTCTGGAATGGTAGGACATTCTGCTTCTGGTTTGACTTCAGGCGGCCAGGTTTGAGGAACATCTTGACTTTTAATGTCTACTCTCAATTTGATTGCTGCTTTGGCTATAACATCTTGTGCACTGACACTTTTCAGGGTCTGCAGCTCCCTTTTGAGAGACTGATTTTCTTTGGCAAGTTTCCTCATGGACAAGTTATCGGGATAGAGGAGGAATTTTCCTTTCTCATCAGGGAATATCTGCAAGGCTCCAGCAAACTCACTCTCCAGGTTTCGCCTTATGTGCTTCTTGGTTGATTCCTTGACTTGGGCAATGCCTTGGGAGTTCATTGAAGCTACCAGTCTAGAAGAGAGATCAGTCATTGTCATCACTTGAGGATTGCCAAAAAGCTCCATCCTGATGAAGAGGAACAGCTCATTGTATGCCTTATTCACAGCAGCTTCATACTGGGCTGCAGCATCATCATCTTCATTGCTGGCAACCTCTCCTTTGGAAACCTCTTCTTTGGTGTAAGGTCTATAGCATGACCTGTGGTAGTGCCCTTCAGCTGCTACAAGGTCTCTACTCACAATGGCAAGGATTCTGCTGTCCCTTTTCTTTGTGGCTGCACTCCTGATCTTTGCATCAGCTCGCAGTTCTCGACACTGCACCAGTACTTCTCTCGTATTCTGTCTCTTGGAATATTTGCTGTTTTTCTGACAAAATATGCACTCTGCATCATAAGTCCTAGATGTACTTGGAGCATGTCGAGCTACTCTCTTAGATTGTTTCTCTTCAGCAGAGACACAACTTTTCTTTTCTTTTGCAAGGAGGCCATCAAGAATTTGCTTCATAGTGAAGATACTGCGACACTTTCTGTGGTAGTAGATTGCTGGAATCTGTCCCTCAGGAATGTCTTTTGCCAGTTTCAAAACTGGTGAATGATTTCGTATCTGAGCTGCCCTGAGCAGAGTTCTCCATGAGTCGACACTTTGTAGTGAAACCAGCTTATCTGTATCATCAGAACAGTGGATAATGCACTCCACCCGTGGGCGCTTTGGTATTGGGTAAAAACTTGCTTGTTCACCAGTGGCCATATTCAGTCAGTTTTCACCTGCCACATACAAACAAATACATGTAACTTAGGTGTATGAACACTACTAAAACAAAGTTTACTTTGCTTCACCAGCGTCATATTACCATTATTTATCTTACATAGCCACAAATAGATACATTACCTAGTTGCTATGCAACAGCTGTATTTTGTCCACATGAGGCCGCTAAAATCAACACAAGATGAAAGTTCCTCGTAGCCACTTTAACTAATCATATTAACATATACATTAAAAGAACATGCTAACATTATGGGAAATTAGCTTACAATCTTCTCCAGAGTGAGACAAGAAGATAGATACCAGTTTCCTCTATATGTGTTTAGTAGAAAGCTATCTGGCTGCACGTTAGCCTAGCTTAGCACAATGAATGGAAGTACACAGTACTGGTTATCCTTGGTTGTTGGCCAACTAAGAACTGTCCCAGAGTTTAAGCTAGGCTAATCAGTACCGGGGGTGTTGAAATGCTATATTTGTAAAAATCTGGGCAAATACACAATCGTGAGAGGCACAGAAACAGGTTTCCTGAAAGAAAAATGAAATAGCTGCTCATTTGGAAAGAATATCATGTATTATTTTACTTCTGTTAGTGTACCAAATAAAATGGCACCAGTGAAGTTGTGTCACCTTGGGTGATATCGATATCTGGTCTGACCCATGGACTAACTGGCTTTGGTCTAGTTAGTTTCTTAGTAATAATGCCCTTCTAATTTAAGGTTCAAAATCACCTCACACAATGAAATAGTATGGGTATATTATACATTTCCTGAATCTTTACAGTCCTGTGAGTATTCCAGTTTTTGTGTTTTGTGTCCCTGATATTCCTAGATGCCACAGGGCTAAAAGAAAGTATATAGTTTAGGCGAACATTGCAGAAAGATGTGTGTTATTGACGGGTTGAAGAGCTCAAGTGACCTCTATATTTGTGAGAAATATCCACAACAGGGCTTGAATGAAAGCTAAGAAGGTCCCCTTTAAAATGATAACAAAGACAATATTATAGAACATTGAAAAATGTCCTGACCTTGAGGCTAAACCAGGATATGCACCAGCGTCTAAAATGCAATTTACTTTAGGGGGTGGTTAACTTCATGAGCTGATAACTGTGATACAGCTGCCACTCAGGAATGGTTATCATACCAAAATATCATCTACAGACATGGATCCTTTCAAAAATTATAAGTAAGTTTTGCCACCTTGAGTGTACCGAAATAGGAAATTTTGGGCTCTGGCCCATGGACTATCGGAGTGAAGGTTGTTGCTCGGCGATCGCTAGGGTTCGTCATTCTATTGAGAGCAACGTCTGAAAAGCGGCATACGTTTCTCTGTCAACTTATTTCTCCCCTATGACAGGTTAGTGGTGTGCACAAACATACCAAATGTATTGGATGTGAATTGTGAACCTGTAAACAGGATAATGTGTTAGTCACATACGTTTTATGCACGTATTAAGCGTATATTTGAAGTTAAACTGCCGTAGTCTCTGCAGTAACGTCGGCAGCGCATGAGTATAATGGCGGAACCATTTTCTCCCGAGACAAATATCCCGATCATTTTTGAGAACTCAGTTAATGGTAAATATTGTATTGTAGTAATATGCATGTTCACGGTCTTTTCATAGTCGATGAAATGCGATAGTCTACCCGAGCACGTTAGCAAGCCAATACATTTAAAGCCAATGGAATGCAATGGTTATATTAGCAGTATAAAAGGTTCACAGTTTTGAATAAGCGTAAAACTCATATTACATGACATGGAGTTATGCCACATCATATTGTTAATACATTATTATGATGCATTAGGTAATGCTGCCATAAATACTATTAGGCCAGGTTGTACTGTAGGAGGTGATCTAATACAGTGTTATAATGATGGCATTTATTAAAGTATATACATATGTGTGGTATAGCAGAGTTAATGTGAGCTCACTGAGTTAAAGGGAAATGGACTTATGTGTACTCATAGTTTTTTGTGAAAATTGTGAATCCTTCATATTTTATACAAATTCATATTTTTATATACATTTTAAAAAAAGGAAAAATGAGAAAATACAAACAAGTGTTTGATTATGCATTTGATTTGGAATAAATTCTATTGAGAGCAACGTCTGAAAAGCAGCATACGTTCCTCTGTCAATTTATTCCTCCCGTATTACAGGGAATATAATCTGCTTGCATGCAACAGTAGCACCTATTCCGAATTACTGCAGCAATCATCACAGCATACTACGTCCACAACTTCTTAGGTAAGTGCTCTCGAATTAACATGCACCTTGCCATTTCAAACAGTGTTCTCCAATTCCTCTCAGCAGTCCCATTTTGATGGGGTGAGAAAGGTGCTTAAGTTTCATGTCGTATGACGTTCTTACTAAGTAAGTAACTGAAAATCCTGCCCTGTGAACTCTGTGCCATTATCTGACCTTATACACTTGATCTTCCCATAGGGGGCCGTGTCAGCTATGAACTTTTCAGTAGCTTTGGAAGTATCACTCTTTGTTTTCAGGAAATACACATACTACTCCTGAGTAATCATCAGTAAATGCCAGAGTATATCTGAACCCATCTTTTGCCTCTCGCTCTATGGGCTGCATAAGTCAGTGAGAACTAAATCAAGTGCTGCTTTTGCCCTGGCGTCTGGTTCTGTTTCTACTCTGAGCAAATTTCCCTTGTGTGCACACTTCACAGTTTAGTTTAGACTTCCAACTTTGGCACATCCTCATAGTTACAGTGACCTAGTATTTCGTGCCAGGTTTGCATATCATAGCATCCATGACACCCATCACCTTGTTCATCATCTACAGTCTTCAGATAGTAAAGTCTATTGTACACTTTGATGTCAAACCCGGTGCCATCCTTGCGGATGAGGTGGTTGTGTTCTTCCCGAACGTTGACAGTAGCTCCGTTGCCCGTCGCTGCTTTAACAGAGAAAATGTCTTGTGGATATGATGGAACGTACAGCACCTTCTTCAGCGTTGTCTTCACCCGGCGACCCTCACTGTCCAGCAGGCAGACCTCCGCTTCACCCTCACTGTCCAGCAGGCAGACCTCCGCTTCACCCTCACTGTCCTGCAGGCAGACCTCCGCTTCACCCTCACTGTCCTGCAGGCAGACCTCCGCTTCAGCTCTCTTCACCGCGACACCGTTTGTTTTCGTCCCGTCAGCCAACTCCATAACGTGTGTCTCTGGCTGGAAACTGTCATCAAACCTCCTAAACTTTCCGATGTCGGTGATCATGTGTGACGTTGCGCCCGTATCCACCATCAGACCTCTCTGTGTTACTCCACTGACCTGACAATCATCAATTTTGAAAGCGAAAGTGTGATCCTGTGCATCCACTGCTTGTTTCACGTTGTCTCGTCTTTTCCGTCTGCACGTGGCGTCTCTGTGAGTAGAGCCCAGGCAAACACTGCACCACTGCCTCTGTGCTGGACGCTCGCCTCCAGTAACGTCGCATGTCCGGACTTGGTGCCCCTTTTGGCCGCAGTTGTAGCAGGTTATCTCCGAGCTCTTTTCTTTATCTCTCCCCTTCACCCTCATTGTTGAGCTGCTTGTCTTCACCACGTTGTCATCATTCGGGTTGCCATTAAACTTCTCTGTGCTCTCATAACTTCTCAGCTTGGATTTGAACTCCGCAAAAGTTATCTTCTCATCACCCTGCGTTATGTGGATGGAAAACGGCTTAAATGATTCTGGCAAGCCTTTCAGAATCATAGCAATTAACAGCCCGTCGCCAAGAACTTCGTCTGCATTTCTCAGCGCTGTTATAGCCGTTTCTGCAGGCATGATGTATTCTGTGACGGTCTCATTTGCCGCTTTCTGGGGAGATGTTAGCTCCGTGTAGAGGCTCATCACACGTGGCTTCCCTTTGCCAGAGTAGTGGTCCCTCAGTATCTCCAACGCTCTTCTGCCATCGTTAGCGGCTTCTCTCATAGTCAGGGAGAGGCTTTTGTTGTCCAAAAATTGTATCAATTCAGCATGCGCACCTTCGTGTCTGTGAATGTTCTCATTCATCCAGGTCATAGTTATCCAAAGGAATTGAATCAAGTGCAACTGGACTTGGTTATATATCCGTGAAGACGTTTCGCCTCTCATCCAAGAGGCTTCATCATTTCATGCCTTTCTGTCTAGACCAAGCTAGTCTGACTGGCTGGTGATGAGACTCAGATATTTAGCCTCTTTGGAGTCGTTATCAGAGCTATAGAAGTCAATGGCTATTTTGTGTTCCGATGTTTAGCAACACAGTCGTTATCAGAGCTATTGATGTCAATGGCTCTTTTGTGTTCCGATGTTAAGCAGAACTCTGCAACACAGAGCTGACAATGTGCCCAGCAGCACCCAGGCCCAACGGAAAGAACACAAACACCTGAGGGAAGCTCTAAAAACCTGCGGCTACCCCAGTTGGACCTTTGTGAAAACTGCAACACGTTCCAGAAAGACCAACCGGGTGAGCGATGAGGAGAAGAGGAACAGAAGGAATAACATAGTCATCCCATATGTTTCTGGGGTCTGCGAGAAACTCAGGAGAATTTTCAACAAACACCGCATCCCGGTATACTTCAAACCCAGCAACACACTCTGACAAACACTGGTTCATCCCAAAGACCGTGTACCACACACCCAAAAAAGCAGTCTGGTGTATGCTGTACAATGCAATGAGGATTGCACTGACCTATACATAGGAGAAACCAAACAACCACTACACAAACGGATGGCCCAACACAGAAGGCCAAACTCCTCAGGACAAGACTCAGCAGTTTATCTACGCCTAAAGGAGAAGACACACTCCTTCGAGGACAGCAACGTACACATTTTGGACAGGGAAGATAGATGGTTTGAAAGAGGGGTGAAGGAAGCCATCTATGCGAAACTGGAAAAACCATCCCTCAACAGAGGAGGAGGTCTGCGACACCACCTATCTCCCACTTACAATGCCGTCCTTTCATCTCTACCCAGGAGACTCAAGAAGCCTAGCCCCCAAGAACAACAGCCGGTCACTAACGGCTCCAACGACTCTCATGACCACTGAATGGAGCACTAACGAAGTCGAAACTAACACCTCCAACGACCGTCGCTGCTTAACATCGGAACACAAAAGAGCCATTGACATCAAAACCTCTGATAACGACTCCAAAAAGGCAAAATATCTGAGTTTCATCACCAGCCAGTCAGACTAGCTTGGTCTAGACCAGGGGTCAGGAACCTTTTTGACTGGGAGAGCCATAAAAGCCAAATATTTCTAAATATATTTCATTGAGAGCCATATAGTATTTTTAACGTATAATAAATTAAATATGTCTTACTTTTAATGCGACTTCTGGTGCTGCATGGTTTTGCTGATGGCTTGTAGTCTGGTTCATATGTGGTGAGGTTGAGCTTCATGCAGGCGTTGAGGCTTCCATCAGTTAAACGTGAGCGTAGGTTGGTCTTAATATTCCTCATATGCGAGAATGACTGCTCACATGCATATGTAGAGCCAAACATGGTCAATACGGCAATACTCACACGCTGCATTGTGTGGTATGTCACAGGAAGCTCGTTCCAAGTTTTAAGAATCAGCTGGTCTTCAGGTTGAAGATTTTTCATTTCTGTCCACTTGTGTTCCCTCGCCAGCTCTGCTCGCTGTCACGCAAGACTTTCCAACTCTCCATTAAGTGACTTGAACTTACTCATCCACATGTCTGATGCCTTCAGGTCAGCAACTTCCAGCTCAAAGTCTCCGATAGAGACCCCGGGGATGCATGTCAGGTCGATTTTGTCCACTGCACACTCATGTGGATGAGCGATGAACTTGAAAAGACCAGTGCGCGCACGAATTTCTCCAAAACGTGCTTTGAATGACTGCGGGAGATTGGACGTAAAGCCAGCTAGCTGCTGGAGATCCAGATGTTGAGTGGAGTCACTTGCTAAGCATGCATCTCTAAATTGTTGCAGTCTTTCAAAGTGCAGAAGACGACCTGTTTCAAAGTCCCTGAGAAAGACTTCCAGCTTGCTTTCAAATGCAAACACTGCTTGTTGAGGGGATGAGATTGTATTTCCAATACCTTGCATTTTAACATTGAGCTGATTCAGATGGCCAGTTATGTCCACGAGATAGTGAAACTGCAGGAGCCAGTCAGTGTTGTCTAGCTCAGGATGCTTGACGCCTTTCGTTTCAAGAAAAGTCCGGATTTCACTCAGGCAAGCTGTAAAACGGCTGAGCACCTTCCCCCTTGACAACCAACGCACGTTGCTGTGTAAAAGCAGACCGGGATAATGATTCCCAACTTCTTCTAACAGTGCTTTAAACTGGCGATCATTTAAAACTCGGGCAACAATAAAGTTGACCACTCGAATGACCAGAGACATCACCTCGCCAAGCTCCTGGCCACACGTCTGAGCGCAAAGCGCCTCCTGGTGCAGGATGCAATGAAAACTTAGGATGGCTCTCTTTTCATGTTCACGGAGAAGCGCTACAAATCCTTTGTTCTTCCCCAACATACAGGGTGCACCATCAGTACAGACAGAAATACGTTTATCCATCGGTAGTTTTTTTACTTTAGCAAACTCCATGAAAGACGTGAATAAATCCTCTCCTCTTGTTGTCCCTTTCATTGGCAAAACAGCCAAGCTTTCCTCACGCAGTGTGTCACCTGCAGCATACCTGGCAATGATACTGCACTGAGATAGATGGCTAACATCTGTTGACTCATCTAACGCGAGAGAAAAGTATGTCCCGGCGTTTATGTCCTTAATTTGTGTTTCCTCGACTTGATTTGTCATCATGATGCTATGATCGTGCACAGTTCTTGCTGACAGGGGCATGTCTTTTATTCGTTTGATTATCTTGTCTTTATTTGGGAAGTCATCAAACAGTTCATTGGCCACATCAAGCATGAATGTTTTGGCATACTCGCCATCTGTGAATGACTTTCCATTCCTTACTATTGCCAAAGTAGCCGCAAAGCTAGCGGAATTCCCGTCCCCTTGCTTGGTCCACACACGTAGTTGCTGCTGACTCGTCTGCACTCTCCGCTGTAGCTCCTCGCATGCCCTTTTCCTGCTGTCCCCCGCTGGAGATTTCCATGCAAATGAAGCATGGTGCGTATCGAAGTGCCGCTTTATATTTGACCGTTTCATCGATGCAATTTTATCATTGCATATTAGACATACCGCAGATCCTGCTCTCTCCGCAAATGCAAATTCCTCTGTGCACGCAGCCTGGAATGCACGGTAATCATCGTCTTTTTTTCTTTTCGCCATCTTTTCCGTTACAAGGGTTGAAGCGGATAAACTAGTTGGCTATCTGATAAAATTGATTTCTTCACCTTTACAATGACCTGGACATGCTCGCGAGCCATTGGTTCGCGACCCGACCCACGGGTGACCCGTGACATTTATCTTCAAAACTAATTTCTGTTTACTTTAAAATGACACAGTATTATTAAGAAATATCACAAGTATTTTAAAATCAGTTCCAAACTGATTTTTTTTTCAACTCAAAATTGTCTGGGAGCCATATGCCGTCACCGGAAGAGCCATTTATGGCTCGCGAGCCATAGGTTCCCGACCGCTGGTCTAGACAGAAGATTAACTGATTAAGCCTCTTGGATGAGAGGCGAAACGTCTTCATGGATATATAACCAAGTCCAGTTGTACTTGATTCAATTCCTTTGGATAACATGTGCATCTTCATTTTTCTTTGCATCTTCGGCGACCACGTCCTCATTTTCGTCGTCATCTGGCTCTTGTAATATGGTCTCTTTAAGACCGAGCAAACGCAGATGTCCTAAAAACTTGGTTTCCCATAATTTTCCCGTAATTTTTCTCACCTCCGTCGAAGCATAGTCTGTACCATCGGCTTCCACATTCCCTTGTGGGCCCAGAAGCTGTTGACGTTGTCCTCTCTGAGGGCAGGAATACCGGCTCAACTAGACTCATTTCACGGAGAAAAATCACACGCGCACTTCATCGGTGTTGCAGTAACCGGAATGGTTTCTTTATTTTGCACATGCTGTTTTATAGACCACAGGTCAACACAGGCCCTCTAGTGGTGACATCAGCATAAGAGCACATACACATAACCTTGGTTTAGCCAATACTGTAACATGGAGCCTATCCCAGCAGTCACTGGGCAGCAGGCGAGGAGACACGCGGGACATGCCGCCAGACCATCACAAGGCTGACACACACACACACACACACACACACACACACACACACACACACACACACACACACACACCTAGGGACAATTTAGCATGGCCGATTCACCTGACCTGCATATCTTTGGACTGTGCACACGTCTACACTTTCCCTACCGTTGAGTGTTTCAGTTTCATTTAACAAAGTTATATATGTTTTTCCACTACAGTGTAGGAGCCGCAGCTATGCAACGAGCTAAACTCGAAACTTCTTTCTCTATTTTAGCTTTAGCTTCTTGGTCTGCAAATGCAAGGCATACTTTCGCTGCCTCCGCTTTAGTGGGAGCACGTGTTAATGAGCTAGTTGTCGATGCAGATGAATTTGAACTTCTTCCACTTGCCACTGAAATCTTGTCGCTTTGTTTTGCGTCCAGCTTACCACGATGCACAACACCAGCTTTTCAGTGTCTTTCCACTATTGTTGTCCTCACTAGTGTAGGAACTGCAGCTATACAACTAGCTAAACTCGTTCTTGCAAAATGATGACGAGTCGTAGAGAGCTTTACTGTGGCTCTTTACACCATCTTACACAGACAGAGTGAAAACTGAAACGAAAACAATATAAACTATCACCATTTTGTTAGTAGCATGCGTTTTTTTTCAAATGTACTTGTAAATAAAACTGTGATGGCCTGGCGGCCTGTCCAGGGTGTCTTCCCGCCTGCTGCCCAATGACTGCTGGGATAGGCCCCAGCAAGCCTGAGAGCATGATAAGCGGTTAAGATAATGGATGGATGGCTAATTACAAACAAATCAAACTTTTTTTCATGTACATAACTTTTTAAACATTAACTTATAAGTATAACAATGAAATTATTTACTCACCACATTGCCTCTGTGACGTTTACAGTGTGGGTTATCTTGTATTTCCTTGGGTATGTGAGTAAACTAACGCACATGTTAAACAAATTCAGCCAGCTTCCTCAACATGAGTGAGAGGACGTGATGACTAACACTTATCAAATTAAAGGTCTTGTCAAAATAAAAGTCTACACATAATGATGGTGTGGATCATCATTATGTGTGGACTTTTATCCAACCTATTCTACTGACTGCTTATGCCGAGATCCTCATTCATGTGCTTGTTGTCCAGATCAGATTATTGCAGTGCCATTTTCTCCTGCATGCCATGTCCTTGCATCAATAACATCCACATGGTACAGAATGCTGCTGCTACAGTTTGGACTAAAACTAGACAATTTGACAATATTAGACACTTTGACCTTACTAAACACATGTTATTGCCAATGCTTACCGCCATATTAGTGATGGAAGGGGATCCCACTTTTTAAAGACTGAACTAAAATATACAAAAAAAGTAAATGTTTATGTCTTCCACTCGTTTGTGCACATGGCACAATTTAATGTGTCTTACCTTGCACTAGATGTGGCAGTGGCTTGACCATTGGCGGCAGCAGAAGACATGGTAAACTTTGAATCAACATACATGTTTGGAAAGTAGTTTTATTCATGTCATTGTCAGTTTGTTTAGATAAAACATCTGCTAAAATGTAAATAGACAAGATGAAGAAGTATGATTTTAAAAAGTATTTTGGTGTGCGTGAGTGTGACCTGTCTGGGTATTCGTATATTCAGCAACCCAACACCACAGGCATAGTGGCCAGAGTTTTATAGATCCAGACAGAAATAGCAGGACTGGAGAAAGAGGAGTAGGAGATGGACGTAGAGGTGCAGAAGAGAGTAAGGCACAAGGACACTGGTAGCTGTGTGTGTATTTATAGTGGAACAAGAGCCATCCTGTTCCCCTGATCGAAGAAGAAGCAGGACACCACACAACCTGCCCATAAATGACAATCTGTTGTGTGTGTGCATGCGTGTTTTTGTGTGTGTTTTATCCTAGTAACAACTAAATTTCCTCACAGTGACATAAAGATGGGGGACCACTTTCACAACCAGAACGTATTGATGCACCTGACTTTGAAAAGGGACCCTTATAGTTTTGAGGGCTTAGGTTTTCAATTCACCTTGCAGCGTTAGTAATACTATGCACAATGTCTGAAATAGACCTGGGTGTGTATTTCAGCCTATCATTAGCTTTGTGTGTGACACACAGACACACACACACACATATACATACATATATATATATATATATATATATATATATATATACACTACCGTTCAAAAGTTTGGGATCACCCAAACAATTTCGTGTTTTCCATGAAAAGTCACACTTATTCACCACCATATGTTGTGAAATGAATAGAAAATAGAGTCAAGACATTGACAAGGTTAGAAATAATGATTTGTATTTGAAATAAGATTTTTTTTACATCAAACTTTGCTTTCGTCAAAGAATCCTCCATTTGCAGCAATTACAGCATTGCAGACCTTTGGCATTCTAGCTGTTAATTTGTTGAGGTAATCTGGAGAAATTGCACCCCACGCTTCCAGAAGCAGCTCCCACAAGTTGGATTGGTTGGATGGGCACTTCTTTGAGCAGATTGAGTTTCTGGAGCATCACATTTGTGAGGTCAATTAAACGCTCAAAATGGCCAGAAAAAGAGAACTTTCATCTGAAACTCGACAGTCTATTCTTGTTCTTAGAAATGAAGGCTATTCCATGCGAGAAATTGCTAAGAAATTGAAGATTTCCTACACCGGTGTGTACTACTCCCTTCAGAGGACAGCACAAACAGGCTCTAACCAGAGTAGAAAAAGAAGTGGGAGGCCGCGTTGCACAACTGAGCAAGAAGATAAGTACATTAGAGTCTCTAGTTTGAGAAACAGACGCCTCACAGGTCCCCAACTGGCATCTTCATTAAATAGTACCTGTTAGAGCCTGTTTGTGCTGTCCTCTGAAGGGAGTAGTACACACCGGTGTAGGAAATCTTCAATTTCTTAGCAATTTCTCGCATGGAATAGCCTTCATTTCTAAGAACAAGAATAGACTGTCGAGTTTCAGATGAAAGTTCTCTTTTTCTGGCCATTTTGAGCGTTTAATTGACCCCACAAATGTGATGCTCCAGAAACTCAATCTGCTCAAAGAAGTGCCCATCCAACCAATCCAACTTGTGGGAGCTGCTTCTGGAAGCGTGGGGTGCAATTTCTCCAGATTACCTCAACAAATTAACAGCTAGAATGCCAAAGGTCTGCAATGCTGTAATTGCTGCAAATGGAGGATTCTTTGACGAAAGCAAAGTTTGATGTAAAAAAAATCTTATTTCAAATACAAATCATTATTTCTAACCTTGTCAATGTCTTGACTCTATTTTCTATTCATTTCACAACATATGGTGGTGAATAAGTGTGACTTTTCATGGAAAACACGAAATTGTTTGGGTGATCCCAAACTTTTGAACGGTAGTGTATATATATAGCGTTGCAGTCTTTTAAACATGGAAAAAAAATCTGTTTTGGTGATTTCGCTCATGTAGACAAATAGCTCAAACAAAAATTAAATGTTGCCTTTTTTCAACAGTCCCTCAAGCATCCCAATTGACAAATTCAATGAATTCGATGCCTATGATATAACTTCCCCTTAAAGGGATCTTAATGTAAACTATAAAAGAGATGGAAGCTTTTATAGTTGGCTGCACTTTTCATAGAGAAGAGGAGGCAATAACTGTGCATTTGAGTGTGGGAGAAAGTTGAATGACTTTGGGTCCACTTTACAGCTTAATGGACAAGCTAAAGGTCTGCTCTCTCAAAGCACTTTACTCTGGAAACACGCACACACACACACACACACACACACACACACACACACACACACACACACACACACACACACACACACACACACACACACTATGTTTCACTGAGTTCTGCCTCTAGAGGGCTCTCTTCAGGCCTCCATAGATTGGAATATCTGTCTCTCATCTTCTTTACTGAAAATATTCACCTTCTCCCTCTTATCCATTTTATATTTTCCATAAAGCAGTATGGATGAAAAAAGGGGGGGGGTCTATCGTCTGGCTTCCTTTATCCTGTTTCCTATGATTGTTCATCAGGTTCTTTATGCTTGTGCTTCTTGACACTTCTCTGTTTGCTGTCTGTCTCCCGGTTT
Organism: Lampris incognitus; assembly: GCF_029633865.1. Taxonomy (NCBI): domain Eukaryota; kingdom Metazoa; phylum Chordata; class Actinopteri; order Lampriformes; family Lampridae; genus Lampris; species Lampris incognitus. Next base: position 108,583,078 of record NC_079212.1, read on the forward strand.
CAGCTCACTTCATGATGCAGGTGTTCATACCTTGTTTTGTCTCCTGTGAAAAACATACTGTTGTCTAACTTGTTTGCTCTCTTATTTGTCATTCAGTTTTTTGTTTTTTTGTTTCCTCTGTCAACCTCCTTCACTTTCTGAATCCCCCCTCCAGTCTCTTCTTTCTCTGTCTTAACCATGAGCAATACACAGAGTAGACCGTTGCTTTAGGATAAATAATTTAATACAATTACATCATCGATACATGTGCACTCTCACACACAAAAGAGAAAAAGAAAGCAACAAACCTCTCTGCCCGTCCACCCTTCCCTCCTCCATGATCCCCAAATAACAGTTACATGGATAAAGAGTGACAAAACAAAACAACAAAAAAGTCAACAGTCTGTAATATTGCTTAGCGCAGCTTAAAGGATCCCTTGAATAGGCACAGCACAAGCATTCTGTAAACCTCAATGGCAAACACATACACACACACTATATATATATTCAATCAGTACCATCATCAGCCTATCCTGTTTAACTCCACTCCCACACAGATAGGCACACACACACACACACACACACACACACACACACACACACACACACACACACACACACACACACACACACACAAATCATAATGAAGACCCCAACACATTCCTGATCAATGTAGCAGCCTTTCTATTCCAACCTTTAATATTACTAGCTTTTCCATAACACAATTCTTCTTTCGCCATGAGTTGAGAATGTATTATCTAATCCATTCATCATTAAAATGCTGCATCAGTTAGATGACTGGAAACCTTATCCTCCATAAATTATATTGCTTGTGTCAGTGTAAGGTCTTTGTCCGGAAGATGACAATTTTTTTTTTTACTTTCAGCAAATTGGTTTTCAGTGGATTATATTGGCTCTAGGATTCATGACCATTGTTTCCCTAATAAAGGAAAATGTGAAACTTAAAAAAAAAGAAGAGAGAAATACAGAAAAAATTAAGTAAGGCCTGAGAGGCACATGAGAAAAAAAAAATTCTGGTGATCCATTTTCTAAATCTGATGTAGATTGTTTTCTCTCCAGTTTATGATTTTATCCTGGCAAAATCTTTTTTTTCCACCTGTTCTTATCTTTCCAAGTTCTTTATTATTATTATTATTTTTATCTGTGAAACAAGTGGGGGTAAAAAAATTGACATGATAATTTTTCCGTGTTTGTTGTTGCAATACTAATTTCGGCCACAACAGGCTGAAGCGCACCACTACCCCATGTTCTAAATAGGTCTAAAAGCGTTCATGTTTTCTCCCAGGTGAGTTTCAATTTCTCCATGCGCTCTTAACCCAAGGCACATATATTGTGTGTTAGCAAGTTATGTAATATTACTGTCCTGTCTTTCGTCTGGCTGGAAATGTATATTGATCAGCACTAATCGGCTGTTAGCATTAGCTGTACTGCCGTTAGCCCATTAGCTAGCGAGTCGACTCATAGTTAATGTTAGTTTATTGTAACGTTATGGTAACGGGGACATTTCACCCTTATGAGCGAGATAAAGATAAAAAAAACACTTACGAGTGGGAGACTTGCTAAGGGAATAGGACAATTTTGTACATTTAATGAAAGCTATACACAACAGAATAAGCACTTTGGATACATTTTGATTTTGACAATTCAAATTACGGTTATTATTCATATTTATGATATATAATTTGATGCTGTTTATTGAATATTGCAGTTATAGTGTGATGCTTATTCTTAATCAGACCTTCAGTTGACAGTTGAATCATCCATCCATCCATTATCTGAACCGCTTATCCTGCTCTCAGGGTCTCTCAAGGACCCTAAAATTAATATGTAACAAACAGTTGACCCCCCCCCCATATCGATAGAATCAAACCATTTCAGATATCCAATCTGCTTCCTTGAAGAGATTGCATAATCTACTCGGGTTACCCTGATTGGCTCATCAGTCAGTTGTCAGTAGTTGTAAAGGATATCAGCTAGTTAATCCACAAACAAGTAATGAAAGTAGTTTGCTACAATTTAGTTAATTTTAGTAGTTCAAAAACATCCACAACAACTGTGACAATTTATTCATCACCTGCTAGCACACATTAGCCAACGTTAATCTCCCATAGCAACCAATGACACTTTTTTTGAATTTTCCCCCTTTTTCTCCCCAATTGTATCTGGCCAATTACCCCGCACTTTTTGAGCCGTCCCGGTCGCTTCTCCACCCCCTCTGCCGATCCGGGGGGCGCCCCGACCGACCAAAGGAGGCGCTAGTGCAGCGACCAGGGCAAATACCTATATCCGACTTCCCACCCACAGACACGGCCAATTGTGCCTGTAGGACGCCCGAGCAAGCCGGAGGTAACACGGGGATTCGACCTGGCGATGAAGTGTTGGTAGGCAACGGAACAGATCGCTACGCTACCCGGAAGCTTCATGTATTATCATGCTAACTCACCATCTCTTTCAATGAATTGAAGGCCACGCTCCCTCAACATACAGAGTTGGCTGTGCTCAATGAGGGTGCGCTAACACTTTACAACAAATCAAATGACACATCGTAAACTGAAAAAAATTACACTCCTGATATTTATATGCCACAATAAGTTTTTTTTCCTGACTGAATTAACATTATTATATTTGAATATTTACAATGAAAGTCTGAAAAAGCACATCTACAGTGACATGAAAGTACATTACATGACAGTAATGTTACACAACTTGCTAACACACAATATGTACCTCTTGTTCAGAGTGCATGGAGAAATTAAATCTCACCTGGGAGAAGACATGAATGCCGAATGCCTTTAGTCCTATTTAAAACATGGGGTAGAGGTGCACGTCAGCCTCTTGCGGCTTAAATGAGTATTACTTCAAAACAAGAGAAAAATAATCGCCCGCCAAAACCTTTTTTTCCCGTTTTCACAGGTGGGGAAAAAAGTAACGTAGAAAAATAAAATAAAATAAAATAAATAAAACGACCCTGGCAAAAAAAAAAAGAAAAAAAAAAGAAAATTACCAGGCAAAACTTTTTTTTATCCCACTTGTTTCACAGGTAAAAAAAAAAGTACTTAGAAAGATTATCCTGGCAAAACATATATATATATATATATACACACACACACATATATATATATATATATATATATATATATAATATATTTGTTCTTTAGTCATTATCACAGGAGAGAAATTTTTTTTACATCAGATAGAAAACGGATCGCCAAATAATTCCCCCACTTGGCTCTCAGGGCTTCCGTAAAAAAGATACAAACATTTGGTTTCAACGGTTTTACAAAAGAGAATAGATATATTTGGACGTAAACCACAAAGTCTGTTGTTTAAACAAATTATAACATATGCTTAACTGATCACTTCAGCTAACTTCTTTTTAAAGACAGAAATGTGAAGAATCATTTAGAAAATTAGCTATTAATTTCTTTTTGAAGTGATGACCAATTATATATATTAAAAAAAAACACTCTAGTAACAATCTTTGGTAAACAAAATAACAGACTGAGCCCTCTATTTTTGAGACACTGATTGGTGAATTTCACCAAACAGTGAAATGGATATCAAGCAATTAAGATAAGGAGATCCTTATATGTAGGTTTTCAGAATAAATAAAGCATGCATTCTACGTGGCACATCAAGCCATAGCTGTGAAATAAATGAGCAGTTACAAACACTGAAGGTTAGTGTACATTTTTGGAGATTAACAACAGAACTGAGTGTCCCTTGATGATATGCTGTCGGCCATCCAGACAAATCGTGGAGCTGTTTGAATTGGGGTGAATTAAAGGACAACCTTGTGAGCACCTTGACTATACCCAGGATGATTTAATGGTGATAGAGAGACATTGTCTGGGCTCATAGCCATTGCCACTACAATTAAAGATAAAGCTAACGACAATATAAAATGTCAAGCGCACATTTTCTTAGTCCACAAAAATCAATCTCCCAATTCATGTGACGATGCAAGAGTGCTTGGTTTCATCATGAAGGCAAGTCACAGGTGAAAGCCTTACTTGTCTGGATTTAAAAATCACACAGCTCATCATCAATAGTGTCTGAACAACATAGTTTTACATTCGTGTTATGAGTAATTACTTAATGCTCTTCGTTAAATCAATTTATAGTACATGTAAGTCCAGCAGAACACAGCATTGGCCCGAATTCATTGTTCAACAAAATCAAAGCAGCTACCTGATAGGAACAATACATTTGGTTTGTCTTTAAAGAGTGAATTTTCAGGTATGTAATACACTGTCGTTGGTAGGTAGTCTCCATTCTGTCTCTCAGGTTATAGTGAATAAGGTTTAAATACAAAGCCAATGATGAGTTTCAAAGACCATGGAAAAAATTTTAATTGAAAAATGTAATCTGGGCAATCTGATGCACATGGATTCTTTGGACCAATTAAGTAGCACAGCTTTATTGTTACAGAAATAGATCAATGGACAAATTAAATTGTCTGGGTGCATGTTTGACAAGACGATATAATTGCCATTGATTTCATTAGTCATACCTGTTCAAGTAACACGTCAATTTCAGAGGACTAAGGCTTGCAGCTCTTTTGTATTCAGCCAAGAATAATTTTATAATAAACTACTGACCAACCAGCAAAAGGCGTTGAATCCAGTTTGAGCAGTGTACCTGAATGAGCCTAAAATGGGTAGGTAATTTCAATACCGATGCTGATAGACCAAAAAATGCCCTTCCCATCCATTTCAATTCCACATCTTGGGAACATGATCCCACCATCTGAGGCTCGTCAAAGTCCCCTTTAGTTTTCCATTACCCAAGTACTGTTAGGGAAGGCTGAAGGAGCTGTCACATAGACTGACGTCCAAAATCATGATGGAAATGTCTGAAAGGGACGAGTCTTCATGTTTGTGTGTGTCTGAGTCTGAATGTGTGCATGCGTGGACACATGGCTGTGTGCACAACGATTTGGGGAATTATACTGTAATCCATTAAAGGGTGAGACCTTTGAAGGGGAGGAAGTCAAACACCAAGCATACTTGTATATTCACGAAGGTGCATTGCGTGTACTGAAAATCCTATTTTTATGGCGTTAAAATGGCTGTAGACCTACTCCCTGTACCAGTATGGTAGAAATGGTGTGGGGATTGTACTATATACAGTTCCTCTACGTGTAGGTGCGTGTGTATACTAGGCCATTCATGACTGCTCCATTTCAGTAGTTGTCAACTACTCACAGAAAGTAGAGTAGTCGATTATTCGTGGGAGTTTTTTTTTTCTCCACCCAATAACAACGATCACTTCTCATCAAAAAGGTCTCAAATCGCTAACGTAGCGGGGAAAGGGCTGAGTCCCCGATTGGCTCCGAGAGGCTGTTTACAAATGAGCGGCAATCTGATTGGACTAAACCCCCAGCATGCCTGTCTGAGCCGCAGCTACTGCTGTTTGACTGCAGTAACAACGCGACCGCTTTCTGGCAGGTTTTTCGGTTTAACGAGTGGCCGTGCCAGTGCATCATTATGCCATTTGAGTTTCTTAAAATAACAGCTTCAAAATAATTTTGATGGTACACTGACTTGTAATAGGGAGAATAGTGCCTCTTGCATGCTCACTCGGCACCCGGAGCACCTGTCCCTGCACTATGTAACTTGGGTTGAGCGGGTGCGAGCCCATGCGAGCGACATTGTTTTCCTAAGATAGCGAAGTCAGCGTACCATCCATATGGTTCTGAAGCTGTTAAGAGTTGCATAACGGCGCTTTAACAGGCGACTCTCAGCCGAGCGCGTCCGTAGTTGTGGCAGCTGTTGAAACGCCTAAAAGCCTTAAACTATCTTAAATTGGATGTTCAATGCGGCACAGCGATATTCGTCTGGTCTTTTCTGTCCTACATTTTGTAAATTAAACGGTGTCGTCAACAAGAAGCATTCACATTTCTTGAAGTTACTGTTGACGTGGGGAAAAGCAGCTGGCGTCTAATGAGGAATTTGGCGTGATTATGTTACAGGTTAAATGAGGGCCACTTTCCAGTTGAGGACGACGGTATGAAATACAGCTGCGCTGCTGGCTGCGGTTTGTTTCCCACATTTAAGACTCGTCAGGAAACGGAGCACCATTTAACTTATGTAAGTGGATATTAAACACGGGTGAGTGTGTATTTAAGATTGACTGAAGTAAAATGAAAGGCTTTTAAGAGGACACCGCATGTTCTGTTTGTGTTTTCAACAGCTGCCATCGCTAAAGTCACCAGTTTAACACGATCGGTCGTTAAACCAAAACACAGAGATGGCGGGAGTCCTCCCTTCTCTAAATACCTCACACTGTGTTTATGTAACATGGCATAACGTAGAAAATGATTGTTCAAACAAATCGATGTTCAACAACAACCAGAGCCAGTCCACCCCCTCTCCGCGCCCCCAGCGGCGTATCGGCTGTAGATGCACTGCCGCCGCTTTATCACTGTACAGTAGTGATGCGCGGGTCGACCCACAACCCGCGGGTCGGGCGGGTCCGGGTAAGCTTACTAGAGGGTCGGGTGGGCGGGTCAAAAAGTGACAAAGCAGCAGCGCTCCGAGTAAGCTATGAATAACTTAGAGAAACATGGCGTGCTATAGGCTCGGCTGCGAATTATTAGTCCACCTTCTCTTATCCCCCTGTCTCGCTCTCCTCAAACACGCATGAGCGCACGCACGCGAGGAGCTTTATTATCAATTGCAGTTGTTGTTTTGGTCAATGCATGTGTTTTAGAGTGTTGAGGATTCACCTTTGATGAGTTTTTTCTCTCCCTAAATGGTAGCCATGTAGCCATAGCTTTTCTTTTTTTTTGTCAGAAGAGGCTTTGTGTGTGTGTTTGTGAGCGAGAGAACGAGACAGACAGACTTCATGTCATTAATGAAGGGTTACTTATTTTGCTACTATTCAACAATAAAGAACACCGCTTGGAACAATGTGTCAGTTTATGCAGCAGTCTAGATCCAGACACTATCAGGCTAAGACACAACAGGCTCTGCCTTGCAATCAGTGTGTTATGTTGGGCAAACAGTCCAAAAACCAAATAGTGCAACTCTGCTCACAATGCTGTAGCCTAGGCTAAATTTGGAGGTTTGCGGGTCGAGTCGGGTTCGGGTGGTTAATTAATGGTTGGGCGGGGCGGACTGGCTCTCATAACGGGTCGGGTGGGTGCGGGTATTAAAAAACCCTGACCCCACGCATCACTACTGCACAGTACTATAACCACAGATGAACAATTAGTCTACAACTACACAGTGTCGACAAGTGGTTTTGATAGTCGACTATTCGACTGTTCTGTGAAACCGCTAGTGTATACATGTATTGTACAAAGTGGTGAGGTATGGGTTTGTGTTATTCCCTGCCTGTGTCTGTACAAAATATGTGTGGGCACACACACTCACACACGTTCAGTATGCATGTGTGTTCACAAGAGCATATGTCCATTCAGGTAGAGTGGGATTGTTTTTATGTACATGCCTGCATATTCTGGCTGTCAACTCACCTCCCTACATGCCTGTTCATATATGTACTTGTGTGTGTGTGTGTGTGTTCATGACTGTGTTTTTATGCACCTAAGGGTATACCTGCAACGGCAGGCGGAGGTGCCGCCATGTACCAATATGACCGGTGGATATCACACTCAAGGTTGAAGCTGTCCTCTCATCGAATGGTCTGTTTTCATCTGAGGAGTTATGAGACTCTGTGTGTGTGTGTGTGTGTGTGTGTGTGTGTGTGTGTGTGTCTGTGCATCCCTTCCCTGTAACTGGAAGGCTGTGAAATCCACCTCAAATTATATTATCACACAGCGAGTGATAATATATGATTTTTAAAAAAAGGACAAACTCCAAAAGTATAGAACGATCACTGTGAATGTTGTCAGGGATTCACAGCGGGATGCATTGGCACCAAAATATATTCTTACTTGTCACAATCTATATTCATTAATAAAAAGAAAAGCAAGTAATAGAAAAAAAACCAAACAAACAGGTGGCTGGTTTTCTCAGAGAGCAGAGGCTGATTTTTACTTTAGAAGAAAAAAATTAGCTCGTAAATCTCTTTGCTCTACTATATTTTAAATGTGTTGATTTTCTTTTGTTTTGTCCAGTTCTGGTCCATCCTTAACAAACATAACAGACACTTCTCAAACTTGCAGTTCTATATAACAAAACCCTTCTTTTCCAAACTTTTTTTTTTAGTTATTTCATTTTACATTTAATTTCACGAGGTCAAACGACAACTCACAACTCAAAAGCAACACACCGTCTGATGCCAACTTGAACGCATGTGACTAGCTTTTGATTTTTTTCCCCCTCCACGCTGACACCATGCTAGGACCCCTAAGAGAAGACATCTCCCACATGAGCCTGATAATCGAGACAGCAAGATGAGGAGTTCGTGCTGAAGGTTTGTACGTTCCTTCCCTGTTGGGGAATTTTGCTAATTCATCCTGGAAACCTTTTCCTCAGTGGTGGAGAGCCAGAGAGGCTGCTCTTAGACTGGATGCACTGTCAGTGAGGAAGCTGACAATAAAAGTGTGCCCGCATCCACACACACACACACACACACATCCACATACACACACACACACACAGACACACCATTCTCAATTATCTTGAAAATCCTGCCAATGTTTGTGTGTGTGTGTGTGTGTGTGTGTGTGTGTGTGTGTGCGCATGTGTGCATGTGTGTGCGTGTGTCTCTCAGGTCATCACACAGATTTTCCTCTATGACATTTTCTTTTCAACTTTTAGGTGTGTTTGTCTAAGTATGTGCCTGTACATGCATGTGCGTGCATTCCAAAATGTGTGTGCATGTTCATTGTTTATGGCTGTGTTCACGTATATGTATGTTGTTGTGCAATGGGTGTGTGTGTGTGTGTGTGTTAGTCCTGTAGCAATGGGTTAAGAGCCAGCAGGCTTGCTGTAGTCTTCGACCCCAGTGATAGTGGCCTTGCAGAAGAAGCAGTCCTTGTTGTTCATTAGATGCTGGTTGATACAGGCTCTGTGTGTGTGTGAGTGAGAGAGAGAGAGAGAGAGAGAGAGAGAGAGAGAGTCAAAACAGCATTATTGTGCTGATCCCCATAGGAAAACTTTCCTTTTACTTGACCACCCATCCATCCACAGGGAGGTCTAAGGCACACCACAGAAAAGCTTTTTAATCACTTGCCAACCCCCTCTGCTTGATGAAGGAAGAGGATAAAGTGGAAAGTGAAGGATAGATGAAGAAAACAGAAAAAATAAAAACTGACTGTTAAGAAAGGGAAAGGGGTGTGGAAAGCAAAAGAAGAAGGTGAGGAAAAGGGGAAACAGAGATAGGCAAGGATATAGAAAGACAAAAGGAGAGAGAGCGACAGAGGATAGAGAGGTAGATAGAGAGGGAAGTAAAAACAGCAAATTTGGAGGATGAGGCTAGAGAAGGAGAGAGAGACAGCGAGGAGAGGAAGCGAGAGAGAGTGGGGTGAAAGAGAGAGTGAGAGAGAGAGAATACAAGAGGTAGGGATGACGACAGGATAGAGAGATAAGGAAAAGGGGAAAAATGAGAGTGTGATAGAGGGAAAAGAGAGGAATAGGGCTCGAAAAAAGAGTGGGGAGTCTGAGCAAGGGTAAGTGAGAGACAGGAGCGATGGCTGACAAAGAAAGATGCAGTCAAAGGAAAAAAGAAAAAAGAGCCAGGTCATGAATGTGATTATTACCAGCTATAGTCAGACTGGTTCAAAGTGGAGTATATGAAAAAATATGTTCAATCAGCCACAGTGGTGGAACTAGAAAAATCCATACAGCTGCTTAGTTGGCATGCCAGCTAAGCTAAATCAGGCGCACCTTTGGGAGATCATGAAAGATGTATTGAAATATGAGTTGGACTAAGGTCTGCTCCCTGCAGGTATTGGCCAGGATCAGCAATTATCAAATTGCTGACTCACACACACACACAGTCAAAGTATTTTTATTCACTGTATTAAATGCTGGTATGTTGTCAAGGCTTTTTCGTATATGTTAGTGTGTATGTGTGTTTTGCTGTATGTGCATGTATGTATGTATGTCTGTACAGATTCAAGGATGCTTTTTAGCATAGAATGAACCCAAAGGCTTTTAAAGGCCATCTGTCTGTTTTGTGTGTGTGTGTGTGTGTGAGTCTGTCAATCTGTCAGTCTGTCATTTGAATCAGTGTGGCCAATTGGCAACAGGATACTGCTCTGGAGAGCCAGCTGTGCTGCTGCATATATAGAGTGAGTGAGAATGAAAATTATTAAATGATATATTGTTAACTGATATAATGCTATCATATGATATAATGTTAACTATAATGACATAACACCAGTTGCCCCACCAAGGCTGGATACTCTTAACAAGATTTCCACACAAATATCTGTCCTGATATCTCAAAGTTGAACCTCCTCACACTATCCCCTCATGTGAAGTGTACTTGAACAGGGTACTGAGCCCCTTACCACTCATTTGCTGCCTCTCTGTGTCAGAATGTCAGCAGCCTAAAATGTAAATGTAAATGACTGGACTAGTGAATTTCAAACACCATATTTTTTCCAATTTTTTTCAAATTCTATTTAGCCTTTAAGCCTCCATGCTGAGTCAGTATTCTTTTCCAGTTAAAACCTCTATGATCAATTACTATCAATTATCATAGCCAGCAGCCATACCAACATCTATACTGGCTCTGCCAAATGACGGAAGCTAAGTAGGTATGTGCTTGGCTAGTACTTGGATGGGAGAACTCCCGGGAAAACTGAGTTGCTGCCGCAAGTGGTGTTGGTGGGCCAGTAGGGGGCAGTCATCCCTCTGGTCCTAATGAAAACAACAAATATAAAATCCTAATGCCCCAGTGCAGGGATGGGGACATTGCGCTGTAGGAGATGCCGTCCTTCAGATGACCGAGGTCCTGACTCACTGTGGTCATTAAAGATCCCATGGCACTTATCGCAAAGAGTAGGGGGTTCCCTGATGTCCTGGCAAAATTTCCAACCTTGCTCTCTCCATCTGGCCACCTAACCAACCCACCATGTAATTGGCTCAATGATTCCTCCCTTTCCACCTCAAGCTGATGTGTGGTGAGCATTCTAGCACAAAATGGCTGCCGTGCATCAGCCAAGTGGGTGTTACACATTGGTGGTGGTTGAAGTGAATTTCCCCCTTCAAATGTGAAGCGCTTTGGATGTCTTAAAAAACGCTATATAAATGTAATTATTATTATTGCTACAATAATTAAATGGGAACAATGGGGGGGGGAGGGGGGACTTGCATTTGTGAGATATATTTGATAACTGAATGGATACCAGCATGAACATGAAAGGGAAGTAGTGGGGATAACAGGAGTGTGAGTGTGTGTGTTTGTCTTTCACAATGTTTGCACGTGTTTGGATGTGCTTTTTGTCATAAAGGTGAAATAAATGTTTAAAAATGTGTGTCTGTAGTATTTGTGTGTAGGTGTTTATTTGTTTTTGTTGTTGGCGGTGTGTGTGTGTGTGTGTGTCTCATTTTTGCATTTATTTGTGTTTTATTTGTTTGTTTGTTCTGGATTTTGTATGTGACTCACTTGCAGGACTTGTGTGAGCAGGGCTTGAAGATAGCAGAGATGGAGTGAGCGTAGCAGATGGGGCAGAGGTCCTCCTCACTGGTTGGCTGGGGGGGGGAAACAGAACAAGTCACTTTGGACAGAGTTTGGAACATCAAGTTGTTGATGGCATCCATAGTACCTCAATAATGCTTGTGAGTTTCTTTTGAGTCTTTAGGTACTCGCATAAATAGGCAAGATAAATGCAAAATTGTCTTCAGTAAGAAAATAAGTACATACTCATTCAATCCACATGTTTAGTTGGACCCATCAAATTCATATGGCTTTTATATCTTTGCTGTTCTTATTTATCAACAGACTGTGTATATATACTTTATTTAACCAGGTAAAAGTCTCATTGAGATTAAACTCTTTTTCAAGAGTGACCTGGCCAAGAGAGCAGCATAAACATTGTTACAACAATAAACATAAATAATACAAACAACAGACAAATACAACTGTCACACTCTACAAATTTATGAGCACAATATCCAGTATGCAATACAAGATCAAGGACAAAAATCCAGTTATGATGGATGCATGGGCAATTCGGTGAAAAATTTAGGAACAATCACATTGACCAAGAGTAGTACTAGTTTCTTGATGCTTTAAAATTGACTTAAATCCCCCAATCAGCTGACAATTTCACATCCTTCTGTACATTATGCCAGGGGCAGTGCATTTACAAGCTTTTTAGCCTAATTCTGTTCTACCTCTGGGGACCAACATCTGTAGAATATCATGAGATCACAGGCCATACTGATTTTGGTTTTTACAAATGTATGTACACAGATAAGGAAGAACCAGTCCAAGGAGAGATTTATATATAAAAGCCAACCAAAGTGAAAGTCTGCGGACAGACAGAGATGGCCACTTAGCAGCAGCATACAGAGTGCAATGGTGTAGGAGATTGCCACAGTCAGTGATAAAACGTAAAGCATAATGGCATACAGTGTCCAACGTCTTTAGGTACTGGTCAGGTGCATCCATAAATAGCAGTGTGTATAATCCAATAAAGGTAAAAAAAAGAAAAAGAAAGTTGCCAAAATCAAGTGTTTCCTTGCCTGGAGGGAGAAACAGGTTTTATTCCTAAAAAATAAACTTAATTTAATCAGTTTGCTGAGACATACTGATGATAGGATAGCAGCAAGTTTTTTTTTCTTTTTTCTTAATATATAAATTGATATTGATTCCCAGGCGCTGCATGGCAGCTGCCCACTGCTCCTAGCTATACAGCTAGGATGGGTTAAATGCAGAAGAAGACTTTCCCCACGGGGATCAATAAAGTAATAAAAAAATAAATAAAATAAATAAATAAATGGCAACCGTACCACCTTTTCTGGGACGGTCACAACAAAAAACATTGTCACTCTCAATTGCAATGAATGTCTGTGATAGATTTGTTTAGCCAAGTTTCAGACAAAACAATTCAATCCATTCAATCTGTGACACTAACTGACACAAGGCTTTTGCTGGCTCCTCTCCTTTTCTCTGCATTTTTATCTGCTGTTCACTCAATCTCCCATAATGCTCCTCTGCTTTTCTGTAATCAATATCGAAACCGTTCTTCCATGCTGTCCTTTTTGCCTTTTCTTGTTTTTTGATGAACCTGGCTCCTAACTTGTTCATAAGCTGACATTTAGTCTCATTTTTATCGGTACCATAGGGGTGGCAATGGCTTGATCCTCGGCTCCCTTCTGGTATAAATGTTGAGGTGTCTCTGAGGAAGACCCCTAACTGCTCCCAATGAGCTGGTTGTTACTTTGCATGGTTGACACCGCCATCGGTGTGTGTGTGTGTGTGCGTGCGCGCACGTGTGTGTGTGTGCGTAAATATGAGAGGCATTAATTGTAAAGTGCTTTGGAGAAAAGTGCTTTATAAATGCAGTCCATTTACTATGTGGATAGATTCAAGGACCCCTCCAAAAACGTTTGTGAGTGCATCTAGAGTACATCTCTGTTGAACCAGTGCAAAAGTATCTATTTCACAACATCAATGTTAAGTGTCCAGTCAGGATATTAAGTAAACAATATGAAACCTTAGCTGCTCAGCTGAAAATGTGCCGTCAATACCAGACCTTGTTCCAACTGCAACATTGAGACAATGACCTCATATTGCTCTGTTCATGACAAAGTCACAAAACAGTTGTGCTTCTCATCTATGACACTGTCTCCTTGTTTCTACTCCAATCCCACTTTATTTTAACTATATTTCCTACAGCTCCAGACCCTCCATAGCCCAAATTGCTTCAGTGAATATCTCCTTCTCTTACTCATCAATTCAATGCAACTGAATAATTAGTGGCCACCTACCTCTCCTCTCCTCTCCCCCTACCATCTTTGTCCTTCCTCCCACCTCTCTCCTCTCCCCTTTTTCTCCGTTTTCATTTCCCTCTCTTGCTCTGCTACTTTTCAGCTCAACTGTAGAAACGATGTGCCAGCTGTCAACTTAACCCAGAACAATACTGAAAAGCCCCCCCCCCCCAAAAAAAAAGTGAGACCTGCTTAATAAGGGATTTGGTTTTGCATTCTGACTGTCAAGCCTATCTTTACATATTTCAATATGAATGACCTTGCAGTGCTGGTGGGCAATTCTGCTGGGGTCAAGATATACCAGAAGGACTTCTTTAAGTGTATTCCTCATTTAAAGATTTTCATTAATTCATGATGTTTGAATTTGGGAATATATATATATACAGTGGCTTCAGAAAATATTCAGACCCCTTCACTTTTTTGCAAACTTTATTGTATTGTAGATTTAATTTTAAATGGATAATATTACCACTTTTGTCCACCAATCTGCAATAACCCATATTGACAAAGTGAGAACATATTTTTAGAAAGTTTTGCAAATTTATTAAAAGTCAAAAACTTGAAATCTCTCATTTACACAAGTATTCAATCGGTTTGTGGTTTTGGTCTAACCCTGTCATTATTTCCATATTATAATAATTGACAAGCAAATTGACAAACAAATTTATGGATTCAAATCTACAAAATCACCGCCGTCCATCCCTGAACTGAAACTCTTGATGGCATGCTCGAAATGATTAAAACATTCCAGAAGAAATTGCATGGTTCAAAAAAGAGAGAAGATGATATGCTCCTCATTGCAGCCAGCAAAAACACTAACTTTTGCAAATTAAAACCCGAGCAATATGGTGACCTCCTAGAAAATAACATCACAACATCATACAAGAGGGCTCAGAGATTGCTGAAAGAGAAGTAACGATGAAAGATAAAAAATATCACCTCGCACCTAAAATTAGACAACTGCATTGATGCCACTGTCCGGAACCAAGTCTTTATCACCCTGAAGGACCACAAACCAAATTTTTTAAACAAGCCAACATGTTGACTGATCAACCCCACCAAACCGGAAATCAGAAAGATAAGTAAAAAAATAATCGAAAACATGAACGATCAAATCTTGAAAAAAGTCCCCTTAAACGAATGGAAAAACACGAACCAAGTATTAGAATGGTTTAAGAACACAGATGACGGCGCCCGGGTAGCATAGCGGTCTATTCCGTTGCCTACCAACGCGGGATCGCCGGGTCGAATCCCCGTGTTACCTCCGGCTTGGTCGGGCGTCCCTACAGACACAATTGGCTGTGTCTGCGGGTGGGAAGTCGGATGTGGGTATGTGTCCTGGTCGCTGCACTGGCGCCTCCTCTGGTCGGTTGGGGCACCCCCGGATCGGCGGAGAGGAGGTGGAGCAGCGAACGGGACGGCTCAAGAGGAGTTGGGTAATTGGCCGGATACAAATTGGGGAGAAAATTGGAAAAAAGGGGAAAAAAAAACTTTAAAAAAAAAAGAACACAGTTGACAAAGAAGAACTGCAAATCCATATGTTCTGATATCTGCAAGTTCTACCCCTCCATAAGCAGAGTTACTATCCAAAGACACTGATTTGCCGCAAAAACACAGTGATATCCGAGCAAGACAGAGACTTTATATACCAGGCGAAGGAATCGCTTTTGTACCACAATGGAAACTCATGGCAGAAAAAAAGGTAATAGCAAATTTGATGTAACCATGGGCAGCTTCGGCGGGGCAGAAATCTGTGAACTAATTGGAATGTATTTGTTGTCTCAACTACCAGACCTAGACATCAATGTCGGACTCTATAGGGATGATGGGCTAGCAATTTGTAGCAAAACACCAATAGAGGTCGAGCAAAATAAGAAAACAATCTGCAAAATATTCTCAAACAATGGGCTAAAAAAAAATCACAACTGAAGCAAACAAAAAACAAATAGACTTTCTGGACATCTCAATGGACCTTAGGAACGGCACATACAAGCCGTGCATTAAGCCCAACAACACACTGCAGTATGTCCATAGAGAGAGCAACCACCCACCCTCCATCTTGAAGAACATCCCAGAAAGCATAAAGAGAAGACTCTCAAAATGATCATCTAATGAGTCCATCTCCAATGAAGCTACACCCCCGTACCAACATGCATTACAAAAGAGCGGCTACAATTTTAAGCTCAAGTGCAGTCCACCATTAAACACTGACTGCCAGAAAATCAACAAACGTAGCAGAAAACGAAACATTACCTGGTACAACCCCCCCTACAGTGATACCATGGCCACAAACATCGGTAAGCAGTTTTTTCAACTTTTGGATAAGTGCTTTACCCTGGACCATCAACTGAGGAAGATATCCAATAGGAACACCATCAAAATTAGTTACAGCTGCATGACTAACATTCAACAAATAATATCGTCCCACAACAAAAGAATCATGAACAAATCAATGACACCTTCATCAGAACCGGACCCCCCCCCCCCCCCGGATGCAACTGCCGTGTGAACGACTCATGCCCCCTCGAAAGAAAATGCCAGACGAAAGGAGTTATCTACCAAGCTACGGTGATGAGAAATGACAACGGCAAAATAGAGACACACGTCGGTCTAACAGAGTGAACATTCAAAAAGAGGTTTAATGCACACATGTGTAGCTTTAGAAACAACCATTTAAAGAATGTAACATCTTTAAGCCGTTATATTTGGTCATTTGCGGACAGAAACATTAATTATTCAACCACCTGGAAAATCCTCTCAAAGAACAAAGCATAGTCATGCACATCACAGTAAATGGCATGTTCTTTCCCGAGTAGCTTTACTTGACAGCTGATGATTGCTTATAGCATGAAACAGGCTTGTACTGTCTCATAAAGAATTTACTTGACTCACTGGATTATTTTGCTCCTTATTCGTTGAGCACTTTCCCCACACACACACACACATACACACACACACACACACATACAGTGGGGAAAATAATTATTTGACCCCTTGCTGATTTTGTAAGTTTGCCCACTTACAAAGAGTGCAACAGTCTATAATTTTAAGCGTAGGTTCATTTTAACAGTGAGAGACAGAATATGACCAAAAAAGTGGAATAAGACGTTGTATGAATTTTATGAATTTATTTGCATATTTTTGGTCCAAAATAAATATTTGAACCCCTGGACAAACATTATGTTAATATTTAGTAGAAAAGCCATTATTGGCCAGCACAGATGTCAAACGGTTTTTATAGTTTCTGACAAGGTTTGTGCACATTTCGGCAGGGATGTTGGCCCACTCCTCCCTGCAGACAGCCTCCAAATTGTTCAGGTTTCGAGGCTGTCGCCTGGCAACCCGAATTTTAAGCTCCCTCCAAAGATTTTCGATTGGATTCAGGTCTGGAGACTGGCTAGGCCATTCCAGAACCTTGATGTGCTTCTTCTTCAGCCACTCTTTGGTTGCTTTGGCGGTGTGCTTTGGGTCGTTGTCGTGTTGGAACACCCATCCACGACCCATCTTCAACGCTCTCACTGAGGGAAGGAGGTGTTGGCCCAGAATTCCACGGTACATGGCCCCGTCCATCCTCCCCTCAATGCGATGGAGTTGTCCTGTCCCCTTGGCTCAAAAGCACCCCCAAAGAATGATGTTGCCACCCCCATGCTTGACGGTGGGGATGGTGTTCTTTGGGTTGTACTCCGTGTTCTTCACCCTCCAAACACGGCGAGTTGAGTTGAGCCCGAAAAGTTCTATTTTGGTCTCATCCAACCACATCACCTTCTTCCAGGCCTCTTCTGAGTCGTCCAGGTGTTCATTGGCGAACTGCAGACGGGCCTGTACATGTGCCTTCTTGAGCAGTGGGACCTTGCGTGTGCTGCAGGATTTTAATCCATGATGGCGTAGTGTGTTACTAACCGTTTGCTTTGTAACTGTGGTCCCAGATGCCTTCAGGTCATTAACCAGTTCCCCCCTTGTGGTTCTGGGATGATTCCTCACCGTTCGCATGATCAGGGACACCCCACGAGGCGAGATCTTGCGTGGAGCCCCAGACCGAGGAAGGTTGGCGGTGGTGTGGTGTTCCCTCCATTTCCTGATAACTGCACCAACAGTTGTTACTTTCTCTCAAAGATGCTTTCCAATTCTCTTGTAGCCCATCCCAGCCTTGTGCAGGTCTACAATCTTGTCCCTGGTGTCCTTAGACAGCTCTTTGGTCTTGCCCATGATGGAGATGTTGAAATCTGATTGATTGGGTGTGGACAGGTATCTTTTGTACAGGTAACGAGGTAATGCAGGTGTATTTTATGTGGGTAATTAGTTGGGATTGGGGGTGCATCTTAAAGAAAAACTAACTGGTTTGTGGGAGCCAGAATACTTGCTGTTTGGTAGGGGATCAAATACTTATTTTTCTAAATCAGGTGGTTATTAATTTTTATAAATTCATATTGTAGTAGACCAACAGCGCTACCTAGTGGTGGTTAAGCTAGGCTCTCATATACCCCGGATGTTGACTGCTGCGACAGTCGGAGAGCTACAATAAAGAGGACAAGACGTTGGGAATTGGTCTTCGGCTCAAATCACTGTTATGGATATATTAGCAGTATAGGATACATCCAGATAATATAGCGAATATATTACAGTGGCGACGAGGATGGGATACCTTTAATGTGAGAAGGTAATCCCGGTAGTTAATAAAAGCGGACGAAGCAACGTGACGCTACAAGCTAGCTTCCAGCCAGCTAGCAAGAAAAGACTAGCTAGCCAAGCCAAGCACAAGCATGGCGCATTTCATCGGCAATATTGCTGAATACAAGGAAGGTAAAGAGGACTTCGAGTCGTACCTTGAAAGATTGGAGCAATGGATGATCGTTAATGAAGTGGAGGACGGTAAGAAGGCCAATGTTTTCCTGTCTGTGATAGGCGCAGAAGCCTATGGCCTACTAAAGAACCTCTGCATACCAGAAAAACGGAGTAGCCTCACGTATGCAGTACTGAGCGGGAAACTAGCATCCCATTATAAACCCAAGCCACTAATCATAGTTGAACGTTTTAGATTTCAGAAAAGAAACCAACTAGAAAATGAGTCAGTGTGTGATTATGTGGTTGTTTTAAAGCACTTGTCCACACATTGTGAATTCGGTCAGCATTTAAATGAAGCATTGAGAGACCGATTTGTTAGTGGTTTAAAGGTGGAGGCTATTCAGAGAAAGTTGCTCGCAGAACACAATCTGACTTTTGCAAAAGCATGTGAGCTGGCCTTATCTATGGAAATGGCGTCAAAGAATACACTGGAGTTTGCCAGCAAACCAAGCGGAGCTGCAACTGTGAATAAGATAGACAAGAAGAGAACAAGCAAGGGTGTGTGGAGAAGCAAGTCGTCCACCAGCGAGTGGAAAAGCAAGCAACCTACCAGTGACAACTCTAGACCACAGAGAACAGAAACGCACCAACCCTGTTACCGATGTGGAGGTAACAACCATGCAGCTCAAGTATGTAGGTATAAAACCGAGACATGCCACAAGTGTTCCAAGGTAGGGCACGTAGCAAGAATGTGTAAAACTAAAAATAGACAGGGACATACACAGTATGTGGCTGAAGACCACAGTCCAAGTGAGAGAGGAGATGGAAATGAGGATGAACTGTTTGGTGCGTATCCGATGAATACAGTGTACTCCACGAATACAGTTGGTAATGGAAAAAAGGACATTAAGGTCAGTATTAAGTTAGAAGGAAACCCTGTAGACATGCAGCTTGACACAGGAGCTGCCGTAACCCTGGTATCTGAGATAGTGTACAAGGAACATCTCTCACACCTGCCACTGAAAGAAAATAAAGTGTGTCTGTCAACCTTTTCCGGTGAGAACATTCCCTTGATGGCCCAAGTGACTGTCAATGCGAAATATGACAACCAGAGTGGAGATTTACCTCTTGTGATTGTGAAAGGTGACAGACCAGCCCTCTTTGGCCGTAACTGGCTGGCCAATTTTAAACTAGACTGGGCAAGCATAGTCTCAGTTACACCAGCAGGGGGCAGTGATAACACAGATGTAGAGGCAGTGTTACAGAGACACAAAGCAGTATTTGCTGAGGAGCCTGGCACTGTTCGTGAATTTAAGGCAAATATCAAAGTGAAGCCAGATACAAAACCTGTCTTCAGAAAGGCAAGACCAGTGCCATACGCACTAAAAGACGCAGTTGAAAAAGAGCTAGATAGGCTGAAAAAAGCTGGTATTATCTCAAAGATAGACCATAGTCAGTGGGCTGCCCCGATAGTAGTTGTACCCAAATCAGACAAGTCAATTCGTATCTGTGGAGACTATAAAGTCACGGTTAATCAGAGTGTGGAAGAGGAGACCTATCCACTACCGAACGCCGAGGATCTCTTCGCCACACTGGCCGGGGGCACTCTCTTTAGCAAATTAGATCTCTCACATGCCTACCAACAGCTTGAGTTAGAGAAGGACTCAGAGAAGTATTTAACAATAAATACCCACAAAGGACTGTATGTTTATCACAGACTTTCATATGGAGTGTCGAGTGCACCTTCTATGTTCCAGAATGTGATGGACCAGATACTACAAGGCTTAGAGCACGTGACCTGCTTCCTCGATGACATACTAGTCACAGGCAGAACAAGAGAGGAGCACCTGAGGAACCTAGATGAGGTTTTGAGCTGACTGGAGAGCTACGGGGTAAGAGTGAAAAGAGCAAAATGTGACTTCATGCAGGAGAAAGTAGAGTACCTGGGGCATCTGATAGATAAAGAGGGACTTCACCCCACTGAGACAAAGGTTGCCGCCATCGTAAATGCACCCCAGCCCACAAACGTCACAGAGCTACGGTCATTCCTAGGACTGTTAAACTATTATGGCCGTTTCATGAAAGATCTGTCGACCGTATTGCAGCCACTACACCAACTCCTGAAGAAGGAAGTCGAATGGAAATGGACACCAGAGTGTGCAGCAGCATTCAAGGCTGCCAAAGAACAGTTAGTGAAAAGCTCAGTAGTAGTACACTACGACACGCAGAAACCACTGAGATTAGCTTGTGATGCATCCCCTTATGGGATAGGTGCGGTAATGTCACACATAATGGAAAATGGGGACGAGAAACCAATCGCCTTTTCGTCACGTACGTTGACAGAGGCAGAGAGTAAATATAGTCAGATAGAGAAGGAGGCGTTGGCCATAATATTTGGCGTGACCAAATTTCATAAATATCTCTATGGCCGCAAATTCAGTTTAATAACTGACCACAAACCCCTCCTTGCCATCTTAGGACCCAAGTCAGAAATCCCTACACTAGCCGCTTTGCGTATGCAGAGATGGGCACTGAGGCTTATGGCTTATGACTACAGTATAGAGTACAGAACGTCAGCGGACAATGCAAATGCGGATGCGTTATCTAGACTGCCGGGGAAAGAAAGGGACAAAACAGCGGAGGAGAACAGCATTTTTTATTTCTCATTAGTAGATGAGCTACCCGTGCAGGCTACAGAGATTGCACAGAGCACTCTCAAGGACCCAGTCCTATGCAAGGTACTGGAACTGACCCGGTCTGGATGGCCGAGTTACATCAACGATGACACACTGAAACCGTACTTCAACCGAAGGAATGAACTGTCTGTGGAACAAGGATGCATTCTGTGGGGAATTTGAATTATCATCCCACCAGCACACAGAGAACGACTACTGTACGACCTACACCAAGGGCACCCCGGAGGGTGCAGGATGAAAAGTTTGGCGAGGGGCTATTTATGGTGGCCTCAGTTGGACAGTGATATCGAACGTGCAATGCAGCAATGTGATGCTTGTCAGAGTGTGAGGAAACTACCAGCAGTAGCACCACTACACTGCTGGCAGTGGCCTACGAGAGTGTGGCAGAGGCTACATATTGACTTTGCAGAGAAGGATCAGCAACACTTCCTAGTGTTAGTAGACAGTCATTCAAAATGGCTTGAGGTGATCCCCATGGCAACAACTACCGTCGCCAAAACGATCGAAGTGCTGCGGAGCATCTTTTCGTCCTACGGTCTTCCTGAGGAGATCGTCTCGGACAACGGTCCACAATTCACCTCGCTGGAGTACAAAACATTCCTGAAAAGCAACGGCATTAAGCAGACCTTGGTGCCAGCTTACCATCCTGCTTCTAATGGTACCGCAGAGAGAGCAGTCCAGACGGTGAAAGCTTCACTTCTGAAACAGCTGCTCGATGAGAAGAAACAAAACGTCACTATTACAGTGAAACACAGGCTCGCCAACTTCCTGTTGTCATACAGGACCACACCACACAGCGTTACAGGTTGCACACCAGCAGAACTGTTCCTCAAACGTCAGCCTAGGACCAGGTTCAGCCTGCTGAAGCCAGACCTCGCTCGAGTGGTGGGGGACAAACAACAAAAGCAGAAGGACTATCATGACCAACCCGCCTTGAAGCTGAGACATCTGTCAGAGGGGGACTCAGTACTGATCCGAAACTTCCGTGGAGGAAAGGAGAGGTGGACGAAAGGGACAGTGGAAAAGAGACTCGGACCAGTCACCTACCTGGTGTGGAATGGAGTGAACCGACGTTCAGTCCACATTGACCATCTGCTGTTCGACCGACCCTCCAGTCCTCCTGAGGCATTTCAGTTTCAGGATGACCAGATGGGTATCAGCAACACCTACCCTGCAGTTGCGGATTTGGGGGGGGGAGGCACACCTGGAGCCATAGGTGCTAGCCCGTACTCACCTGAAGATACACCCGTTCCAAGGATGCAGGCTCCGGAGAAGCTTGCAACACCCTTACGAGGTTCGGTGGGCAAGGCCGTGTCGCCTCCTCACCGAGCATCCACTTCCCCTGAGGTGGTTGAGCGCCGATACCCTCAGAGAGAGAGGGCACCTCCAAAACGACTGTCTTTGTAAGATCAGCCGAGTTCCTGAATAAAAGAGTTCCTGAGAGACTAAATTGTTCAACTCCTGTTCAGAAAAAAATGTGAAAAACAGTTCCTGAGACTGATATGTAAATGGGCAAATGTGGGTCGAAGTGGGTTGTGTAACCAGTAATGACCAAGTAAAAGATGCTGAAAGTAATTTGCCATATCAGCATGTTTTAGAGTGATAAGATTTTATTAGGGGAACTTCATAGTTTAAGGGGGAGGAGTGTAGTAGACCAACAGCGCTACCTAGTGGTGGTTAAGCTAGGCTCTCATATACCCCGGATGTTGACTGCTGCGACAGTCGGAGAGCTACAATAAAGAGGACAAGACGTTGGGAATTGGTCTTCGGCTCAAATCACTGTTATGGATATATTAGCAGTATAGGATACATCCAGATAATATAGCGAATATATTACACATATGATGTGATTTTCTGGAATTTTCTTTGGGATTCCATCTCTCACTGTTAAAATGTATATATGATTAAAATTATAGACTGTTGCATTCTTTGTAAGTGGGCAAACCTACAAAATCAGCAAGGGGTCAAATAATTATTTTCCCCACTGTATATATATATAGCTTTTTTTTCCGAAACCATCAATGGTGTTGTTATAAGTGCTCAACTAATGAGGAGCGGAAGCAGCTGATGAGTGCGCGATGCACGAAACAGGCCTGTATATTAAACATGTTTTTTCCTGTATCTGTATTGATATATATATATATATATATATAGTCTGCAAGTCTGTGTGTATCATATAACATATACTTATTTGCCAGTGTGGTGAGGGAGGACATGCAGGTGGCTGGTATGACAGAGGAAGACGCAGAGGACGGGAAGAGATGGAAATGGATGATCCACAGAGGCGACCGCTAGCGGGAGCAGCCAAAGCTAGAGGATGAAGATTTGCCAAGTCATGTTTCTTTTTTTGCCAGGTTTTACCCTTCCCACCCTGACCCTTCATTTGCGTTCTTGTCTCCTACCTCCCGTGAGAGTTTAATTTTTCACCTAGTCATTCCATAAGCTGTAGCCCTGCCACAACGTCTTTTCCTCCAGCTGTTTCTCTGCTTCTGTTCCTCAGCCCATCTATTATTTTATACCCTTTCCACTTCAAAAGTTCAATGCACAGTTTGGCTTTCTGTCACGTCTCGGGCTGTGCCCTTGACCACTCTTTGGTGGACTGTCTGGTTTCTGCTTCCAATCTAATTTCTTCTTTCCTTTCCTCTTCTCACATCCCTTGCTCCCTCCCTTGTTAAGCCTAACTTTTCACTCTGGTTCCTGTTCTCTTTTCAGTTATCCTTATCCTTTCTCAGTGTCACCTTTCCCATTCTCTTTTCTTCTCTCTTCTGACACACTTATTAAGATTGTCTTCCAGTGACTTAGCAGGTAATGGTTTGGCAGCATTCCTAAAGGACACTTGGACAGGTTTCGTAGCTGCTAAATGGCCTCTTAAACCTGGCACAGACACCTTGTGGCCTTGTTGTCTCTCCTCTCCAATCTCAAAACCTTATGAAAGTTAAAGGAAGAACTGACCTGTTTCTTATCATAAACAACGAAACAGTGCCCTTGTTGGCACCAGATCTGGATCAATGGATCAGTTTTTTTTTTTAGATTTTGTACTCATCTGCTTGGATATGCTTTATGGGTGGTGCGATTCCGTCGGGACGATACCACGGCAAAAACAGTAAGAGCATTTCAAGGTATTGTTGGGTGGTATATGACTCAGTGATTAAAATACCAGATACTAGCTCAGTCTGATGTTTAAAATCCCCCACCTCGAAAGGTTAAAACGCACTAAATGAATTGGCTCCAATACTCGAACACTTGTTTTTGCTTTAACATTGTTGTTTTTTCACTAAACTTCTCTTTCACACTTTTCTTCCCCTTTCTATTTTCATACCACCCCTCCCCCCAAAACCTCAGTCCATTACCCTGTAGATTGCTGTGACCCCAATTCGGTATATAGCCATCGCCTCGGCACCTCCTACTACCTGATTTCCTCTCAAAGCCACAACTTTCAATGTCAATGTCAGTCTGCTTTATTTCCACCTCACTTGTCCTTCCTCCCACCCTTTCCTCCCTTCTCTTTTTCCAGCTGTCATCAGATAAACGGAGGCCCTCCCTCCCATCTTTTTTCTGCTTTGACGCCTCCGCATCACTCCTTGCTTTCTGTCTCCCTTTGAAAGGACCGTCTCTATATTTCACCTTCATTTTTCCCTCCTCCTCTCTGTCCAGCCTCTTGCTCTTTTCTGTTCAGGTCTAAGTGTGCAGCTGCCATTCGGCCCCTTCCTGATCCCAGCCCACCTCCTCCAGACTCCACAATTAACCTGCTATTCTTGGGCAACCATTTGCAAGACACAGCAGTATATGTGTAAAGTGGCTCCTTACATATGTACTCTCTGCTCAGTGTGGCTCATATAACCATGGAAAGACAGTCAGACAGACTGACAATCAATAGACAAAACTCACATGGCAGTTACAGGACACTAATAAATGAATGCAAACTGCCATTTTGAAACAATCAAACTCTTTACATATGGTATTACCCAAATCAGTCAAAAAAAGCATGGATATGGCCAGTTTTTGCACTGTTTCAGGGGACTTCTTTGTATGACCTGTACAAGTAAGTCATACTGATTTAGTATTAAACAATACAGTTACTATAACTAGAGCTTTGTTAATGAGAAGGGTTGAGTCAACATCTTGATACCAAGATGTACTTGTATCATGAAGACTTGATACAAGTACATCTACATCCATTATCCAAACTGCTTATCCTACTTTTTGTTGTTTCTTTAATGCATATCTGAAATAAAGAGGTATTAAACACTTATATGTGGTTTTTTGAGCTGTAAACTGAATGATATGACTGTACGGTGATGAAACACATCAATGCTGGTGTTAATACTGACATTTCTTATCAAATTTTCATCATATCCAGTTCCCAGCTGACAGTTTGTTTGTCTGTTGCTCTGCTTGCTTTTAACTTTAATAACTAATAACTTTTAAAAACTAATTGGGACCATTAGATTATTCTAACTGATTTTATGGTTTGCCTCTATTATTACTTTATTGATTTTATTTGATCATCAGCTCCTGCACTAACTTGATCACACTGAAGCCTCAAATTCTGTAGTGCTGGGCTGCGTGTGGCTTGTTTCTAGCCTGTGGCTAAGCTAACCAAACAATTATGCCAACTTTGCCTTGTGAGAACTGTGTGCAACTAAAGAAAGCAAATATAAAGATCGCCGACCTTGAATAGGATGTTCGACGGCTTCCTGATGAACTCCATAAGAAAGACTTCCTTTTGACCACCTTCATCGATGTGGCTTCTGGGCAGTCAAAATGGATTGCCTCTCTCAGTGCAACCATCCAGGACACAGGTCTGTGGGACCCCTCCACTTGTCCATAGCTCTCCTCCTGCTCGAAACCTAACCATCAGCCGTCCTGGGCCAAAGTGGTGGTCCATGGTCGCAAGAGAAGTTCGGACAGGGCTGCCACCCCTCCTTGCCTAATCCTTTCCAACCGCTATGCAACCCTGTCAGATGACACTCTGGTCCAACAATTTCTTGACCCTCCTTCTGGACGACATAGAAACTTGCGCAAAATCGTGAAGGCAGCATACTGTAGCGAATTCGAGGGGCAGTCCGGGAACCGCCACAGTCGGGAAGCGAACCCGTATCTCCCACTCCGCAAGCGACAACGTTAACCAGTCGACTAAAGGGTCCGACCCGTTAGTCAAGGACCAACGTGTCTACTTATCCATGCACGTTACAATATGATGATTGGTTGGGGTCATAATTATAGTGTTGCTATTTTCTCGGCCAAGACATGGCAAGAATTTATGGCACTATGATTGCCTATATGACATGGTGGCCATTGTGATAGACAAAAATATTGTGTAGCCTGATCCCGGCATTAGTGAATTTGTGTACACACTATTATTTCATTACATTTGTACATTTTCATGCATGCTTTTAGAGCGACTTAGAATAAGAAGACAGGCAAAGCTGAACCCAAACAGGACACACTGGGCTGATGTGGGTATCAGACCAGTGACTTAGAGGACAGTCTTTTGAACCACTGACCCAATTTTGTCATCCTTTCACCCGCATCCTCTCAAATCTTGTCTTTAAATCCAACTCTCTGTCTCCCTGTCCTCCGCTCTCTGCACACTAATCTGCTTTGTCCGAATGAATGAAATTCAATCCAGAGCAGCCATATAGCTACTGTATGGGTTTTTGCTTTGGCGGTGGGGGAGGCACCACAACAGTGGTTAATTACTGTGTCATCACAGTAACCCAAGAACATTGATAGGGCGTCAACTAGGGTTGGGTAATATGTCAAAATTTCCCGAATGGCAACCGTTAGCCTGAAAACTGGCAACTGCCAATACCCCCCCCCCCCGATGGCTGAACAGTTGTCCGACGACATCAGATGAAGGACACTTCTGTTTGCAGCCTCCAATTGAACAAACAGGTGGGGATAACATAACTATGCTATTAAATGATCAGGGTGCACAACTGCACATACAGTTTTTGGTGTAGATCTCAAATATGATCTATGAATTGACGTTACATTTCAGCACCAATTCATCGCACAGAAACCACTAAAGAGGGCTTAATGTCATTTAGTCAGTGCAGTCCCTGCCCTGTTTTGTGAAAAACTCGTCAAAAATCAATCAAACAAGAACATGCATATGGCCCAATTCCAACTACCAGTTCCTATTCGTGCATGCTTTGAATTGCGCTTTACTGGTTTAATTATTGAGTCGGTTCAGTTTAAATACTGAGTTGAATTCTCAAGGAGGTAGTCCATTAAATTACCAAAAAAAGGGACAAAAACAACGAAAAAATTGCTAAAAAAACAATAACCGCCATTTTGACTTAACCAATTGCTGATATATTTGTCAAATTGCCCAAGCCTAGTGTGTTACTTTCTATGGGGTGATGGGGTTTGAGTTGTGTTTAGTCAGAGATTTTAGTTTAGTTTAAGTACAAACTTGTGAAAGTTATTTCGTTTACATGTAGTTAGATTGTAACATTGTTTGAATTGTTAGTTACATAAGTGAAACTGAGTATTGATAATAATAATGATATTTATTTCAGTTCGGATGTATGTGATTTCTGTGCGCTTGATAAGGACTTTTATTGCGAAATTCTATTGTTGAGAAATGCGTGCATCTGGGGTCTCAGTTGGGGAGCTGCTGTGATTGGGTGATTTACGTTCTGGGGGTGACGTCAAGGAAGTTAACACAGCTTTAGAGCGGGGATTCTTTAGTATGACTGGATGAGAGGACGGACTGGTGAGTGATTGTGAGAGTGAGTGAGTTATATTGTGTGTTAGCTTTGAGTTGAGGGGTATTTGAATGATGTATGTTTGTATTTTGTGTGTTTTCTTTTCAAGGTTCGTAACCTGTTGGTTAAAATAAAGAAATTTTCGACAATTGAGTGACGTCCTGTTCATCCTCGCCTCAGCTGCGGGGCTTGTTTGAGAGTTAGCAGCACAGTTACGAACTACCACGACGGCAGAAGAGTTGCTGAACCGTCGCCTGGGAGAGAAAAGGCCGAAGTGGACCTGTGGGGTCCGGGAAATGGTTGTGGTATCCATGTTGTTGGTGTAAACGTAATAAACCCGCACATAAGGCCACTAAAGTCAGCGAGCAGGTGGTGAACTTTCCCTTTCAACAACGTACCTGTGTGTAGCTAGCATGATAGCCCAGGTCCGTGTAGCTAACTAAAGTAAGGGCTCAGCTAACGTGGGTTAGCATCACAAGCTAACGTATTAGCATAACAAAAGCTGATGTGAGCTAGCAAGGAAAGCTAGCCCAGCCAGTAGAATAGGAGCTGACTAACTAAGCACCTACCTGCTGATGCCAGTGATCATATTTAGCAGCCGTCTAAATGAATGACCTAAGCTTTAGCTTAGTTTTGAGCATACCTGGGTAGCAAGCCGGCGGAGGAAGGTGAGACCTTCCCCACTTTATGTATTTGTGTTGTTTTCTATTTTGGGCTGTATCCCCAGGGGGACCCCTGGTGAGCCCGGTAACGCCGCTGAAGACTAGTCAGGCTGAGCTAGTCAGGGCAGAAGATTCTGAGCAAGTGTAGGCAGCTAGAGAGGGCAGAAGACTTTGAGTTAGAAAAGGAGATACAGGTACGCTCAGGGCTTAGCATCCAAGGTCAATCAATAAAAATGGAATCACTAAAGAAAGAGAGGGCCAAAGTGAAGACGGTGTTCACAAAAAGAGCCAACTACATCCTTAGAATGGCAACAACCATGGTTTGAGATGAGCTGAAAGGTGAGTGGAAATCATTTTCTGATGATGCAAAAAAGGGTCTTTCTGCAAATGATGACTATGAGGCTGGCTTGCTAGCTGAAGTGAACGATGACGCAGAGGCACTGGATGGGCAGCTCAAAGCAGACATAGAGAGAGTAACCGGAGTGTGAGCCCAAAGTTGAAGAGGTGAGACAGGCAGTCAAGTCCAGTCTTTGGTCGACATATGCGGAGACCGAGCTAATATCTGCCATTGGACAGGCAGAAAGAAGCTATGAAAGCGCTGAAGGAGTCAGCCTGAAAGGAGTAACCTACAACAATGGTAAGGAGCAAAACGCACTCTTGGAAGGTCTCATCGCCAAGGCAGAAAATCTGCTGGGTGTCTGGGAAGAGTGGATCCCTGAAGGAAGGTGTTACGCGCGACATGAGTAAGCGGCTTCAGGTGCTGGAGGACAAGAGAAACGAGCTCTGGATCAGGTGGTTGGCAGAATTCGGCAGGGCCAGGAAAAAGCAGGCCGATGAGATCGCCGAGACTGAAAAGAGAGCCGCCAAGGCCAGGCTAAAGGCTGCCGAAGTTAGCGCAGAGCCTGAGGAGAGGGCTGCGGAGGCCAAGAAAACGGCTGCTGAAGCTCAGCAAAGGATGGCAGAAGCTGCCGAAGAAGAGCGTGCTGAACTAGCTAAGGCTCAGCGGAAAGCATGGGAGGAAGCACATAGCACCAGTATGGCAAGCCTGGGAGCGGGAGGCGCGCAAGCAGCAGCCAAACCGAGAGTGCGCCTCCAACCAACAAGACTACCGACGTTCAGCGGTTGCATGATAAACTTCCACCGATGGCGAAGAGACTGGGAAAGTCTGCAGCAGCAGGGAGATCCGTCAGAGTCACCGGAAGTGAAAAAATTCCAGCTCCTAGACAGCGTGGAAGAAAAAAAATCGCCAAAGACCTCAGACTTTCGGGCTACGATACTGCAGGAGAAATGTTCAGGGTCCTGGAGAACCGGCTTGGGAACAAGACTACCATCGTGATTCAGATAATCAGGGAGTTGGAGAAGTTTCCAGCAGTGAAAGGAAACCAACCAAGAAAGACAATTGATCTGATTCAAGCTGTGGAGAAGGCCCTGACCGATCTGACGGATCTCGGAAATACCAATGCCATAAAGAATCCGCTGGCAATGGAAACTATAGAGACTAAACTACCTGACAGTGTGAAGATGGACTGGCTCAAATTCGAAACGAAACCCGAGAACGGTGTCACCGCTGATGGTCGCTTTAATGCTCTCTTAAAGTTCCTAAAGGAGCAAGAAGCAGTCTTCGAAAGGTTGGAGCAGTTAAGAGTCAGAAGAGCTTGAGAAATCGAGCAAACCGGAAAGGAGGGCGTTCACAAGGGCCACAGGAAGGAATTTGGCAAAAGAGGAGTGCTGCGTGTGTGGAGATGAGAAACATGGAGGCAGGATCTTCTTCTGCAAGAAGCTCAAAGAGCTCAGCCTAGCCGAAAAGAAAGACGTCGTCGAAAGGAATGGAGCCTGCAGGGGATGCTTAGCATCCCATGGTGTGGATAGAGAATGTAGTAACAGGTTCCTCTGCAAGAAGAAGTGCTGCCAGAAAAGAGATGGCTCAGACCACCACTACCTCTTGTGCTCCGTGGAAGGAGGGCACAAAAGTGATGAGAAAAAAAGGGAGGAGCAAGAAGGGGGAAAGAGAGACACAAAGGCAGGAAGGCTCTCAAAAGAACAAGAGAAGGCCCTAGCTGATGTCTCCCCTGAAGTAGCGGAAAGGGCATTTACCAACAAGACGACAGATCACAAGGGGAGTGGAGGAGATACTCTGGGCAAGAGGCTTCTCGCTCAAACCATGGGTTCGGTCCGGTCAAAGTGGGAGGTGCGAGGGTAGTCAGGTCGGGCAAGCTGTTAAAAGCACAAGTCCAAAGTCCAGAACCGTGGTGTTGCCTAACCAGCAAGGGCAGGAAGACAACAAGGCTCTTGGTGTCGGATACTACATGGACAGCAACAGACTCTTCCTGATAGTTTCCATCAACTTCTCCAAAAGAAAGCAGAAGATGAGGACAGGTGTCGACCTCTCGGAGAAGGAGATCAAGGAGAAAACGCCAAACCCTTTGACCAGACGGGAGCTCCTAAGCCAGGTAGCAGGGCTCTACGACCCTGTTGGTCTAGCTACCCCGGCCAAAGAGAGAGGGGCCATCTTGGTAAGGAGAGCCTTCCAGGAGGCTGGGGGAGGAGACTCCAAGAAAGACACGTGGGACAGTCCCCTTCCGGCAGACCTCCGGGCAGATGCCATCAACCTTTTTGAAGAGTATGTGCGGCTTCGTCAAATCAGTTTTGAAAGGAGCCTTACTCCTCCTGGATGGAGGGGGAGGCCGTGGGGCATCACGTTTTCAGATGGGAGTGATGACGCCTTCGGAGCTGTTCTGTACCTGAGGTGGGAGACGTCTACAGGGGCGGACATCTGCCTTGTTGAGTCAAAGGCCAAGCTGGCGCCCCTTGACCAGAAGGGCGATGTGGTCAAAGCAGAGATCTGCGGCGCCGTCTTCGCTGTGCCAGGCTGAGAGGGTTCTGGGAGAGGCAGGGTCGACTTGAGGTGGAGAGATGGTTCCACTTCGTAGACAGCCAGACTATCCTGGGAGCTATCCAGAGGGAGAGTTACGGGTATCAGACATTCTTCGCGAACAGGGTTGGGGAGTTTCAGAAGGCTGGGCCTGTAGCTGACTGGTGGTGGATCCCAGGAGAGCTGAACGTCGCCGACCTTATCACCCGAGGAGGTCCTCCAGAAGACCTGGGTGAAGGCTCCATTTGGCAAAAGGGTCCTGAGTTCTTAGTTAGGCCGGTAGAAGAGTGGCCCATGAAGTCCACGGCGGAGGTGGCGGCCAGCGCCAGAGAGGCTGTGAGTAAGCTCCAGCGGAGGGCATTCACAGTGGCTCTCACTCGAGCCCAGTGGAAGAAGACGGCAAGTCCTGTCCAGGGGCCTCTGGATGGGGCTGATGAGGCTCCTGTGCACACGGTGAAGGAGGAAGAGTCAACCTCCGCTGAGATTGAAAGCAAGGAGAGGCTCTGGAGCCATCATTGATCTGGTTGAGCCTGAAAAGTTCAGTAGCTTGGCCAAGCTCTGTGGGGTGATCGGTTGGGTTCGCCGAGCTGTTAAGACACGGATGATTCGTGAGAGAGCCATGGAGAGAGCAGAGTGGGAGGCTAAGCACTTGAGAGAGAAGGTGGGCTAGCCAGTTGTCGACGTGGGGGAGGTCAGAGCTGCCTTTTGGGACCTATGCTTGGCAGCCCAAGAGGGGGTAGCTTTCCCTGAGTCTACAATGAACTGGCTTGTAGTCGTCAGAGAAGAGATGTCAGGACTACTGTTGTGCTATGGAAGGGTCCAGACCACAGGAGAGACAGGAGTGCCGCTGGTTCCGTATGGAGCATGGATAAGCACCCTGCGGTCAGCGAGCGACCCTGTGATGTTGGCCATGCCTCTTCGGGGGACCTGGCTCCGGGGTCGTTAAAGACTTAAAAAGAAATTGAAGAGTTGACCGAAGAAACACTGCCAAAGAGAAAGCAGTGATTATTAGTGTGGTCTCCTTAGGTCTAGAGTCCAGGAGACCAAGTGGAAGGTGTGTTACTTTCTATGGGGTGGTGGGGTTTGAGTTGTGTTTAGTCAGAGATTTTAGTTATTTCGTTTACATGTAGTTCTATTGTTGAGAAATGCGTGTATCCGGGGTCTCAGTTGGGGAGCTGCTGTGATTGGGTGATTTACGTTCTGGGGGTGACGTCAAGGAAGTTAACACAGCTGGGGATTCTTTAGTATGACTGGACGAGAGGACGGACTGGTGAGTGATTGTGAGTTATATTGTGTGTTAGCTTTGAGTTGAGGGGTATTTGAATGATGTATGTTTGTATTTTGTGTGTTTTCTTTTCAAGGTTCGTAACCTGTTGGTTAAAATAAAGAAATTTTCAACCATTGAGTGACGTCCTGTTCATCCTCACCTCAGCTGCGGGGCTTGTTTGAGAGTTAGCAGCACACCTAGCGTCAACGCTATTGAGCAGAGAAAGGGGCCAGAAGGGCATTTCATCAAAGGATACATGCATATTAAACATGTTTACAATGTTGGCACTACAACCTTGACTTATTAATGAGAGTGTAGAAGATGCTTTGTTGGCAGTATAACCTCTTTCTTTGTTTTTATTTTATTTATTTTTTTAATGAACCATAGCAACTGGAAAACAGTAAGCTGGTTGGGAAACTAATATTATCCACCAGCTGCCAGGTAAATTCTAGCAATTATGACTGTGGCTGGGAGGGCTATTCTCTCCAAACACTGTTGTGGCTGATAAACAACTATTGTTCATCTTTTTTCTATTATACCAAATGGTACCTGAGAATTGGAATCTGTCAACCACTGTTATTGGTGTACAAAAGATTCATGCCTTGAAAGTCAAGAGACATCGCTTATACAAATAATGCAAATTGGCTTTGGATTTTCAAGTTAGAGGAGACAAGTCTATCTGACCACTGGAAAGACTGTCATAATTTAATAATGATAAAGGAATTAGGATGATTAGGATTAGGAATGAACTGTTTCACTTTTGCTCTACTTATACAAATTGATTTCCAAAAAAGACGCCATGAACAGTTGTTTTTTTTAATTAAATACATTAAATGTGCTCAAAATCTTTGTGCCTTATTAATTAAATAACTTTCCCCTGAAACAATGAGGTGGAGAACTGAAACCCACTCAAACCAACCAACCGAAAAAGAACGTGTATTCATAGAACGTTGCTTATCGTCACTTTTTTCAACAGACCGTTATCTAATATATATCTTCTTCTTTTTTTTAATGCATGCTCTATAATTCAGGTAAGGGAATCACAGAAAGATGATTCCGTTCACCTGGACACAACGTTTATTGAGAGAAACATTTCATCGCTCATCTAATACCCCTTTTCCACTACATGATACCGGCTCGACTCAACCCGCCCTTTTTTAGCTTTCCATTACTGGAAAGTACCGGCATTTTGGTAACTGTTACCACTTTTCTGGTACCACCTTTGTCGAGGTTACAAAAAAACTGGAGCGGGTACCAAAATCAATGCAGACCTCTGATTGGTCCGACTGGTCAGAGAAACACGTCGCTGCATATTTTGCGTCACTGTGTCATCAATGCATGCATGGGATATCACCCGGCATTTTTAAATACCGAAGCGGTCGAAGAGGAGTTAGCTTAAAAGTACATTTTACTGTAGCGTCGCTATGACGACCAGCTACACTATGTTACAGTATAGTGTTACAGTAATGGAAAACGACACAGAAGCAAGTCGAGTCGAGTTGGGCCTAAGTGACCTCTTCAGTCTCAACTGACTGCAGGGATCCCCACCCTTATAAACAACGACTGGTTTCATATGCAAATTGCCATGACCATTAACTAGAGTTACAATGAGCATAAACCAGTGTTGTTTCCATATGTAGCAGGAATGTCGAGCAGTTGAGATGCATATTTTCCAAACATTTCTAAGTTGTTTTCAACACCCCCCCCCCAAAAAAAACAAAAAAACAAACAAAAAAACGCCGCGCTAAAACATAGTTCACCTCAAGGATCAGGTCCCGTAGCACAAACAGAGCAATATAGTGTACGCTGTTAAGTGTCAGGAGGATAACCGTGACTTGTACATCGGGTAAACCAAACAGACGCTGGCCAAGAGGATGGCAAAACACAGAAGAGCTAACATGTCAGGCCAGGACTCCACAATCTACACCCATCTAGACCAGTGGCCACACTTTCAAGGATGAAGATGTGCACATCCTTGATAGGGAGGAATGTTGGTTTGAATGGGGAGTCAAAGAGGCCATCTATGTGAAAAGGGAACGACATCACTGAACTGAGGGGGGGCAAGAATACTTCTGTCGCAACTATTCTGCAATCCTCTGTGAATAGTACACATGGCTATTGAAACTCTAGTTATTGGTCACGACAATTTGCATAGGAAACCGATCGTTGTTTTCAGTCATTATACCACTGTTGTTTATAAGGGTGGGAATACCTGCAGCCAGTTGAGACTGAAGAGATCATTTTGATGAGTGATGAAATGTTTCTCTCTAAATAAAGGGTGTGTCCAGATGAACTGATTCAACGTTCTGTG
This sequence comes from Lampris incognitus, assembly GCF_029633865.1. Taxonomy (NCBI): domain Eukaryota; kingdom Metazoa; phylum Chordata; class Actinopteri; order Lampriformes; family Lampridae; genus Lampris; species Lampris incognitus. Next base: position 108,618,240 of record NC_079212.1, read on the forward strand.
CTTTACCTAATTTATTACATGCAAGGCTCGTCTGTATACATATTATTGACAGTCTTCAAAGATGGTTGAATCAGGTCATCTGGATACAGTATTTATTGACAGATACGTTTCATCACTCAATTAAGTGACATCTTCAGTCTAAACTGACTGCAGGTATCCCCACCCTTATAAACAATACAGTGGTATAACGACCGAAAACAACGATCGCTTTCATACGCAAATTTCAAGTTAAACTGATTCAACCTTCTTTGATTTTCACCTGTATACAGCGTTTATTCACAGATACGTTTCACCACTCAACTTAGTGACATCTTCAGTCTAAACTTATTGACATACTGACAGTCTTGTTTCTCACTCAAGTGAACATTGATCAGTATCATTAATTGTCTTTACCTATAAATAATTTACCACTAATCAAGTATATTACTGCTGCCTAAAGGTTAAAGTAACAGGTTTATCTTTAAAATCAAGAGTGCCTCTTTCCCTTTGCACTACTGCATAAATGCAGCTGAGATTGAGAGCGAAAATCTCGAGATGCTGTTGAAAAGTACTCTCTGCCGTCTGAAGATTAACTCTACCACTATTGTTTGATATGAGACAAATCATACAGACCTTAATTAAATTAAGAAAGTCACTTTATTTTTGTCATTGTACAGTTACAATGAAATTTGTTTGCTGCATTTAACCCATCCTATTGTATAGAAGCAGTGGGCAGCTGCAGCACCCAGGGACCAACTCCAGTTCTCTCCATTGTCTTGCTCAGGGGCACAGACAGGAATATTAACCCTAACATGCATGCCTATTTTGATGGTGTGAGGAAACTGGAGCACCCGGAGGAAACCCACGTAGACATGGGGAGAACATGAAAACTCCACACAGAAAGGACCTGGGATGGCCTGGGGTTTGAACCCAGGACCTTCTTGCTGTGAGGCAACAGTGCTAACCACTGGGCCACTGTGCTGTCCATAAACTCCCATAAATGTGGAGTTACTGAGAATGACGTGTAAAAGGCAGCCTGACATGGACACGAAAACCAGCAGAGATTAGGTGCTAAATTTAAGAGATGGGGAAAAAAAACCCTCCTGAGATGTCATTAGCTACATCACTGTAGTGTTAAGAGAAAGCAAAGCAAATCTATTGAACCCCTACACAGTTTTGTTGAGTCAGTATCTTGCAATCTAATCAAACAGGGCTCTCTCTGCCTGTTTGGCTAAGTTTTCACTAACTCACTCCAACCACACAATGCTTTACACTGACATGGCACAGTGCATAATTTCAATTTGTCTTTGTTTCTTTGTTTTCAGTCACCCCCCCCCCCACACACACACACACCAGGCAGTAGCCCAAAGACTCACAATTGCTGAATTCATTCCCTACACAAACAGGCCAAATGAAGTGACTAACTTCTTTCCCACCCTCAGCTATTATCAAGGTGTCATTGAGCAAAGCGCTTCTCAACCCAGGTGACAGTGTCCAGCAGTAAAACAGAAGACTGACTGTACTGGGCAAATCCAAAGTGTCAATGTATTAACTATGTATCAATGTGTTGCACTGATAAGCAGCAGTTCTTACCCACATAATGGACAAAAACACTAACAAACAACAACAAGAAGTCATAGGAAGACAAGAAGGGTCATGGAACCATAGAAAATAAAATGCAACCATAAACCTACTTTTAAAATTTTTATTTTTGGTCTTGTCCAGTAGGGACACTCCCAACACCCTAAACAACATTTTGGCAGCTGGTCTGGTGTTAATGACAATAGGCAATGTATAGATTTTGCTTTATTTTGCACTTATTACTACTCACTCTTCAATTCATACCCTGTATCTTTTTTCATTCTCCAACTGATCACAGGATGGAGGGAGGCAGAAAAAAGTTACTGCATGAGTTTCCACTCATGAGCGAGATGGTGAGAGAGGTCAGGTTGCTGGCAGTGAGAAAATGGAAGAAGGGGGAAAGGGACAAGTTGGCAAGGTTGGGGGGGGCAGAGGGGAGAATGGAAGAGAGACAGATAGAAGGTAAAGAACAGATGGAGGTGAAGGAAAGAGAGGTACATAGGGGAAGGTGCTAGTAAAGTAAGACATACGGGGATTGCAAAAGAGAGCAAGAGAAAATGAGGGCAAGATTAGAGTCTTCATATGGGGGCCCTCTTAACTGAGTTCTCTGAGTAGATTCCATGGTCAGCAGAGATGAAAGTTTTAGTTTACCAGAAGTGCAGCTTGATGCTCTCGGCCCCCATTGTTACATTTGCTCACTCACAGACACAGACACAGACACAGACACAGACACACACACACACACACATACAAAACCTATGTGCCCACATATACATTGCACAGAGGGCAATCAGGAGCGAGTTCATTCCTCTCTAATAAAATTAGCAGATGGACAAATTGTGCAAAAAATGAAAATGTCAGCCCAATCTTGATTAAAGTATTCTGTATTTTCTCTTTCCATATGCCACATTCTTTCCAATTCTCCAATATAATGGGTCTTGGGAAATGACTTCAGTTCAAATGTCAACCATTCAGTTTTTCTTAGGTCTTAACTAAAAGCTGACACGTGGCCACTGAAAGTGTCAGAGTCATTGTTTTACAAGATGGAGATGTGAAAAAGTTTGTCCTCTACTCACATTCAAACCCAAATCTCCTCTCTTCCATGTATTATTGTGGAGTCTTTTCCTCTACTGTACAATTTTACATCCATCCATCCATTATCCAAACCGCTTATCATGCTTTCAGGGTCGCGGGGATGCTGGAGCTTATCCCAGCAGTCATTGGGCGGCAGGCGGGCCAATGTTACAATACAAATTTACAATAAAATACAATTTTAAAAACACTACCAATTAAAAAAAATGCCTAAAATTGCTTTAATGGCACACATTAACAAAGGTACACGCAACTAACATATTGGTACAAAGGAGATGGGGGGGGGACTGGGTTGCCAGGCTGTTTTCAATTTCATTCATTTCAACTTGTTGCTGCTAGCTTTTATTTCTCTCTAATGTCAAATACAAGCTGTGTGTGCGTGTGTTTTTTGTTTTTGTTTTGTACAAAAGAGGTTTGTTTAACTTGGATAAAACAACTTTTTCTTTTCTTGCCCTATTTCTGTTCTCCCTCCCATCTCTTCTTGTCTTTCAACACATCTATTTGCCCTTCCCTGTCAGAGTTACAGACTCTGGGGGTATGATAGGGTTTCTGTTTGGGGTACAGGCAGAGGACACAGAAATTAAAAACCACTTGTTTCCTCTTACTTTCCCAATTTTGTTTCTCTCTTTGTGCCCTGGCACCCTAAAACCTCCGTTAGTGACCATGGTTATACAAAGTTTTGTGGCCCTTCAACCCTGCGGTCTTCGCCCACCCGTACCTGGTAGGGTTCCGGGGCAGATTCAATTTTTCAGGAGCAAGGAAATTTTAATACTTTAAGGACAAAAACAAACGCACCAGGATGCAAGGTAAAAGATCTCTCGGGGTGACCGTTGCTAGCCACATTGTTGATCAACAGTTCTAGCTAGCCAACATACAAGACCCCCGCATCAGACCCCAACACACGCGAGCAACGTAGTGTTATGTTGTGGCCAAAGTGTATGTAAATACTACCCCCTTAAGACTGTGTGCTGGTTTGGTGTAGCCTTTTATAATTTGTAGTAGAGTAGCGTCTCATTTTATTTTGGTTGGTGTCTATGTCCGACAGACAACAGCAGCCTAGTAAGTCTATATCACAGTAATTACTAAAACAAGTGCAATAAAAGTGATTTTGTGACAATCATCACTTTGGTGGTATTCACATAAGTTGAGCACCCACGGGCAAAAACATGAATCGGTGCCTATGTATGGGTGTAACACATTGCTGAAAGTTCAAAATATATCAGCATATCAGCAAGTTATGGAGTAATATGGAAAATGCTTAATAAGCAACAGTACATGTTGATCTGTGTCCCTTCTCGCTCATGTCAATTGTTTGTTATCATGACCAGCTGAATAATGTGTCTCATTAAATGCTGCTGCCACAAGGAATTATGGGAATTCGACCAGCTCTCATGGCTGCCACTTAGATACTTACGGGTCATTTCACCTAGTCGGGAAAGCAAAAAAGACTATTCGAACACAGGCACCGTGTCTCTGGTGTGTGAATCAGTGACGTGTGTCTCCTGGACTGTGACGTCAAGCAGTGATGCATAGTTGCCCATTGGTCATGGTAAAGTATTTCTGGGAGCCTGTTGGTGTGTGTGTGTGTGTGTGTGTGTGTGTGTGTGTGTGTGTGTGTGTGGTTGTATTGTATTCTACTGTATATGGCCAATGCTGAGTCACAGGCAAATGATAAGTAGCAGCATCAGAGAGGAGATGCTGATATAGGCAGGGAGGACTGGTAGAAAGACAGGAAGAGATGAGGACTTACATGGAGTTGAACTTGGTAGAACAGAAATGGACCATATTGTAAAGTTGTTTTTCTTTTCAATTTGGTCCACATGTTTTCTTTATATGTAAGTCTGTATGTACATACATATTTTTGTATGTATGTATGCATGCATGTACAGTACCTTTGTACAGATAGACAGATAGATAGATAGATAGATAGATACATAGATATATACATAGATAGATAGACATAACACAGTTCAGTTCCTCTGTTCTGGCACGAACATTGCCTTTGTGCTTGCTAGAACACTTTTATGGCAAGATAAATTTTGTTCTGTGAGAGAGGCAGACTGCGCAGGACTTTCCATTGGCAGCAATGTCCTCAGCAGTGGCAAAGATATACTGGGAGAGATGGCTAAAGATCAGCCGCAGCTGACTTCAGAGAGACTTGAGTACAGGGATGAAATAAATATCACAACACAATCTGTCGCACACAGCATATGCTGCAAGGGAGAAGCACTAAGAGGTCAGTGTAAGAGTGTTTATGTGTGTGTGTGTGTGTGTGTGTGTGTTTATTGCACAAACACTAATTAATGCAAACTTGCTTGTGTGTGTGTGTGTGTGTGTGTGTGTGTTGTATGTGTGTCTGTAAATGGAAAAGTGCATCTGTGGGTCAATAAATATGTGCCTGTGTGCTACCTCAAGAGTCTGTGCATACATGTCTGTGCCAGCAAACTGACAGAAACGACAGGCGCTCAGAGGACAGTATGGTCACACTGGAGCTGGGGTTAATGCAGTGGGCAAAGGTGTAGAGGGAGCATCCAGTCCCTTGAATCCTGAAACAGGGCAAGGAGGAAAATGTGACTGCTCTCAGGTGAGCTGGATGATGCCAGAAATAAAAGGCCTGTGTTGGCCTGTGAGGGAGAGAGGGGCGCACACCAATGCCATGAACGAATAAAAGAAAGATCGAAGACATAGACATGTCAGATGGTGAATCAAAACAATCTAGTTAGTTACAAAAAGTAATAGAGAGAACATGAAAGACAATATCATCAGGACCAGGTACATGTTGTTCTCTGAGTGTGGTGTCATTACTTGTTCCTAAACAACACCTCTTTCTACCAGCTGGGAAGCACATGGTGCACCAAGGCAGTAGGGGTCCACTCAACAGACAGCAAGACAAAAACAGAAAAGAAAATTCTGAATTAGCCCGGTAGGATGTGTGCCCCATTGATTACTGTTAAAACTATTTAGACTGATCTAAATGTTATCTTAAAGTAAACTAGACCATTTTTTCTATAATTGACATTTAGAGAGGAATCTGAACCATGGTGCTAGTCCTTCTGTCAGAAACACTAAAAGACTACAATAGGAAGACTAAAATAGAGAGACAGTAAATGCTGAAAGATGAAAAGTTACAATGCAAGCTTTATTGCAATGATTTTGAATATTTCAAATTCAATAGCACTTAACCCACTTTACGCTCCACACACACACAACCATTGCATCACCCCATCGCTGCTCTTCTAGGTGCACATTTGCAGAGCCTCAGCAAAACAGGATAATAGACCCTGTCTGTTGTAGACGTAGTATGGATGGTGTGCCAGGGTGTGCCAGAGTGTGTGTATGTGCGAGGGAACAGGCGCAATCACATGAGGTTCGGGATGTGAGATGTACATCTGTGAGGTTGTGTGCATGCAGATGGGCATGTCTATACATGTGCATGGGTGCGTGTGTGTAGCTGTTTGGAGTTACACACAACGGAAAAGCTGTGAAGGCACAAATATGATTCAGACCAGTGCTTCTGCACTAAAGCATATGGACAATTTATTCTGCTGCGCTCTGCCCATTGCAGTCTCTTAAAACATCTTGTATGCCCTGTCCGGCTATAGATGTCGGATTGAGAGTAAAGTGCTGAGTGGGCAGAGGAAAAGAACAGGGCATTCTTACTAAGGCTGGTCATAACTAAGAAAAAAAAATCTTTTGAAAGAGAAAATTGAGCAATGAATAGCATTACTGCTATCAAGTGTCAAAAGAACGTTCACCGCTGCTGCTTTGAATTTCAAAACGTTTTTTCATCTTTGTTAGTACATCAATTCCTTCAACTTCTGAGTTTTACCCATCCAAATGAATTGTTGTAGAGTAGCCGCAATGCACCATGGGAAATAAGTTTTTGGAATCAAACTTCTTCAAACCAAAAATTAAACTGCTGAAATTGATACATAGGTATTTGGAGGTACACGAATATGTAAAACGACCAGCCTAATGTTTCATATAATACTGCACATCTTGCACTCTGTTCATAACAGACTTCAAATTTGCGCATGTAGGGCATCCGGGTGGCGTGGCGGTCTATTCTGTTGCCTACCAACATGGGGATCAGTGGTTCGAATCCCGATGTTACCTCTGGCTTGGTCGGGCGTCCCTACAGACACAATTGGCTGTGTCTGCGGGTGAGAAGCCAGATGTGGATATGTGTCTTGGTCGCTGCACTAGCGCCTCCTCTGGTCGGTCGGGCGCCTGTTCGGGGGGAAGAGAGAACTGGGGGGAATAGTGTGATCCTCCTATGAAACTCCTCACTGTCAGGTGAAAAGAAACGGCTGGTGACTCCACATATATCAGAGGAAGCATGTGGTAGTCTGCTGCCCTCCCCGGCTCGGCAGAGGGGATGGAGCAGCGACCGAGACAGCTCAAAAGAGTGGGGTAATTGGCTGGGTGCAACTGGGGAGAAAAGGGGGGAACCCCGCCCCCAAAAAAAATGTGCATGTACAGTACATTACAGTATGTAAGGTGTTATTGAGGTCTAACTGGGCGCAAGTACAAGCACCTGCACATGGGTGTGTCCAATATAATTTTGGTAATTTGGTGACTAGAGACGAAAGCGCGGCTCTGGTGCAGGGCAACACAGTAGATAAAGGGGATAAGTTAGGATAATTACATTTTAAGCAGCTGGAGTTGAGGTGGGTTTCAACTTTGCCAGTCAAATCAGCTCCTCTCATGCCCTTTAAATGCAGAACAGCACAGTGTGTTATAATTTTGTGATGGATGACGAGGAAAGTCTATTGAGCTGCATCTCACTGGCCCGTTAGCCAGCAATGATGAATGTTGGATCTGAGTCATATATTGGGTCACACTGCTTTTTCAATATTCAGCTGAAGTCTAGCAAGTCTATTGCTTGAGGTCACAGCTGAAGGATGGACTGTATGTTTTCTTGGCCTTCCTTCAGTCTTTTTCAACTAAAAGTCGACAAATCAAAGAGGCTATAAAAGAGTCTGCCACGCTGCAGAGAAGACCATATTTTGGTGGAAGGGGTGACAGGATGGGTTGAATCCAATTCATGTGAAGAGGGGATAAGGGTATAGAGACAGAACAAGAACTGACGATGGTTTGAAGAATTAAACACTTAATCTGTGTATGTGTGAGTATGTGTGTGTGTGTGTGAGAGAGAGAGAGACAGAGAGAGAGAGAGAGAGAGAGAGAGAGAGAGAGAGAGAGAGAGAGAGAGAGAGAGAGAGAGAGAGAGAGAGAGAGAGAGAGAGAGAGAGAGAGAGAGAGAGAGAGAGAGAGAGAGAGAGAGAGCAAGTGGTACATGTGTGAACAGTTATAACATGTGGCTTCAGGACAGCTGTGTCACATGCAATAAGTGACCTTTTCTGTCTGGGAACTTGTAGACTTGGTAGACCTATGGCCAGGGTCTGTAATTGCTGGCTGACTGAGACTTACAAGAGCAGCTATTTATAACCGTCGTCTCACACACCACGGGCAGGAACAGCAGCACCTGTGAGTCTTGGTGGCCAAAGAGGCAAAATGTTATTTGACTTTGGCAGTGAGCAGTAATAAGGAACTACACATTAGCTTCAAGTTTAGTCAAGAATTGGTCAGCCTTTATGTAAAGCCTCAAAGACAGTTTCTAGAAATTCAGATAGATATATCAGTCTGGCATTTACTGTGTTAGCCTGAGCTGATCTCATTGTCCGTTGTTCAAATCCAGCCAAGGACGTCCTTTTGTAGTAGTAGTAGCCCCTTTCCCTAGCCTATCTTTCCTGACAGACAAAGGAAAACCCAGAAAAGGCAGCCTCAAGAACAGCAAAAAACTAATCAGAGACAAGAAAAATAAAGGACACCATTTGATATCCAAAGTATGGAAATCCAGTTGATGATGAAGATGAGAGTCAGCACATCAAATGATGACATAGCTATGGCAGTAGATGTGTGTAGCTATTAGGGCATTCACAACTGCTGCATTTTAGTAGTCATCAACTACTCCCAAAGAGTAGTCGAGTAGTCGATTAATCATGGGATATATATCATATTTTTTCACCCAATAACAACGATCAATTCTCATCAAAAAGGTCTCAAATACAACCAGTAAAGGGTTAACTAATGCAGGCGGGATCAACCTGGGAGTACATGAAATAGCAGTCCCTCGATTGGCTCTGAGAGGTTGTTTACAAATGAGCTGCAATCTGAATGGACTAAACCCCTAGCAAGCTTGTCTAAGCTGCAGATACTCTGCTTAGGCATTTTGACTGCAGTAACGACGCAAATGCTTTCTTGCAGGTGTTTCAGTTTAACTAGTGACCATGTTAACTTGTGATTTTCAGCCGAGCGCATCCATGGCTGTCATGGTGACGGCAGCTGTTGAAAAGCCTAAAATTATGTTACATTGAATGTTCAATACAGTTTCAATACAGTATATATTATTCTGATCCTTTTTTTCTCCTATACTATACAATTAAATGGAGTCACCAACAAGAAGCATTTGCATTTCTTGAAGTTACCCCCACCCCCTTTCTCCTCAATTGTATCCAGCCAATTACCCAACTCTTCCGAGCTGTCCTAGTCACTGCTCCACCCCCCTCTGCTGATCCGCGGAGGGCTGTAGACTACCACATGCCTCCTCCTGTCGCTGCATATCAAGTCATGTCCATAATTATGAGGATGAGCAGACGGGCGGACGGACGGAATTGTGGACGTAACTTGCTATGTACAACTTGAAACTTTTCACCCGTTTGCTGGTAGGTGCAGGTGAAAGTTTGTGGACAGTTCTGTGCATGTCATTGACATTTATCCCTGGTAAATTTTGCAGGTATCGCGAAAAATATGCCATTGTCAATAGCGCACGCCAGCAAACAGGAAACTGGTATGACCGCTGAAATAGAAACCGGAAGTCAGTGGACTACAGTTATGCACAGAGTCGATTGTGTTTGTAGGGACGCCTGACAAAGCCGAAGGTAATACGGGGATCCCAGTGTTGGTAGACAACGGAATAGACCACCATGCCACTCAGAAGCCCTGAAGTTACTTTTAATGTGGGGGAAAACATAGATTAGTAGTAGAGCAGCTAGCATCACAGCGGATGATCCGCTGGGATCATCTGACCTCTAACGAGAACAGTCAAAAGTAGTAGTAGTAATAGTAGTAGTAGTAGTAGAGCAGCAAGCGTCTAATGAGAAATTTGACATTATAACGTAACATGCTAAATGATTTGGATATGGGTTACTTTCGTAAATGGCATGGTTAGCATAGATATGAAACACAGATTAGTGTGTGTATTTAAAATTAATTAAAGCAAAATTAAAGGCTTTTAGGAGGACATTGTGTTCTTTTCATGTTTTCAACAGCTGCTATCACTAAAGTCAGCAGTTAACATGGTAACTCATTAAAACTGAAACACAGAGATGGCGGGAGTCTCTAATTACTTTAAATTCTATTTAAAATGGCATAATGTAGAAAATGATTGTTTGGCCAAATCTATGTTTAACAATAACCAAAGTTATGTCCACCTTTGGTTGTTTAAAGGCCATCTCAAAATCTCTGAATAGCCTATGATGCACTATGATTACACGCTCAGTTACAACACTATTCAACAGCAACAACATCCAACATCAACTTCGCACATAACCCGTGAAACTACTATAGCAATCTCACAAATAAACACGAATGTCCACAGGTTGCATAAAGTTTAGCAACAGTGCCCTCAGCTGCATATCTGTTGTAGATTTATTGCCACTGCTTTATTACTACTGCACAGTGCTAAAACCTCAGATGAGCGTTTAGTCTACAACAGCGGTATTCAGACTTGGCCAACTAAAAAGTCATATTGACTCTCTCTCTCTCTCTCTCTCTCTCTCTCTCTCTCTCTCTCTCTCTCTCTCTCTCTCTCTCTCTCTATATATATATAGATGTAAGGTAGTAATGTAAATCCGCCACAGGGTGGCACTGTTACGCTGTATGTTCCCCTGGGAATGCCGCAAATGGCGATGTTTGTCCCTCTTGCAACACCGTACCCCTAGTTCTTGTCCCGGGCAAAAGGCTACGTTGATCAAATGTTTTTTGTTTGTCTGCCGGAAGCTGTGAGTATGATGAGGCCAGCGGCCAGCTGATTGATGAGAGGTGAAGTGTAAGCGAGTGCCAGTAAAGTGTCCAGGTCTCAGCCACGATCCCAAGCCTCCGCCTCCTTCCTTTTCCACGCAAACATCATACTACAACAAACACAACGCAGAGTCCCAGGGCGTGTAGGGAGACGACGGCCGAACGCAAAGTGCGGGTTACATCATGGTGCCGTGACCCGGATTGTGGTGCTTCGAGATCCAAGGAGATACAGAGACTCGCGTCCTCGCCTTTGCTGCTGCATTGAACTGCGTTACCTTCAGTGACTGGACAGTGTGGTGGACTGAACTACAGTCATCGGCGTTGCAGCATTGGCAAGATACTCACCTCTTCAAATATCCTTTAAAGACTGTTGAAAGCTTGCTATATCCATTTGAAGACTTTTTATGATATTTCGATAAACTTAACTGTTATTTGAGTTGTGTAAAAGTGTGCTATGTGAGATCCTGCTATAGGAACACTGTGTTTAACATTAAGCTGATATATATCATTCATAATTTTTTGGTTTTGGTTAAGGGTTGTGTATTGACCATCTGATTTTGACTCAAGTTTAATGTGAGTTTTGAGTTGATAGTGATTATTGTTTTTTGATATATTTACTGGAAAAAAAGGGGAGATTTTGCATACACAGCTAAACTTATTCTGTGAACACAGTGAATCATTAATAGTCATCTGTTTTGACACCAACAGTTACACCAGTCATAGTGATTTAGAAAAAAAATATATCAAAATGTTCAGTGACTATGCAGATTATCAGTCAAAGCAAGAAGGTGCCTCTGCTGCCACACCGGGTTCCCAACTGCCCCCGATGCCCACAGCCAGCCACAACTGTGACACTCCAGCCCAGACACAACCCCACCTTTCAAGCAAGGGCGTAACAACCACCAGTGCTGCAAATCAACAGCAATCAGTGAGGCCAAAGCTTAACAACTACTTCACTAGCCCCACCACCACCCAACAGCTGATCCTCCCTCAAGACCACCACAGCAGTCAGCAGCCCCCATACCCAGGACTAAGTGCACCACTCACTCAACCACCCCCAATACTGTCACCTTACCCTATTCACTACTCCACTCCAGCTCATGCACCCACCTTGCCAGCCTCTAGAGCTCCAATGCAAGCACCCTCACTATGTTTTGACAGCAGCCCAGCTGCCAAACCAATCCACCGAAACAGCAGGCCAGACTACAGCCTGCCCAGTGCATCCCTTCCAGCTGTACAGATATTAGTGGAACCTAATCCCCCGGCCCAAGCCAGTGTGAACCAGCACACACACCCTTTGCCCATTCACAGCCTCTCGTGCCCCACCTCCACGGAAATGCAAACTGTACAGCGGCCGACCATGACTCACCCAGACACCCCTCCTTACCAAAGCCCTGCTGCCGAGCCTAAACCCCAGGTCTACACTGGTCCTGCATATAATCCCCCTGTGCCCCAGGCCCTCATGCCAAGCTTTCAAATGCCACCAATGATGAACATTATGAGCTACCTCTCTTCTACTGGCCAGACCCTTCAAAGTTTGCAGCATGGATCAATCCCCCAGCTGCATATGTCACAGCCTGCTGCCCTCTACCCCCAAGAGGTGACCACCCCACTAGCAGTGCAACATGTAGCCCCTAACCACACAGCCCCTGCCTCAGACCCTCAAGCTGTCATGTACCACAACACACTCCCACAACACCCATCCACCAACCCGCACATGCACCCACGTCCGTATGAGCCCCCAATGAATGCTGCCGTCAGAGCCGCAGCCAACACAACCTTTCCACCAGCTGCATATGGTGGGTTCATGCAAACTCATCAGGTAAAAAATGTCCAAATCTTCACTGGCAATCCAGACAGCAAAATACTTGTAGAAGACTGGGTTCGTGATATGCAGTACCTTCTGGAGGCAATCGAGCTCCCCACACACCTCCGCTTTTCGACTGTTGTGCGACACCTGAGCGGTGAGGCCAGGAAGCTAGTCCTGAACCTACCCCCCCACGACCAGACTCCAGAGAAGGCGTATGAGGAGCTCAGGGCTGAATACAGCGACACACAAGGCTCACTTGATCCACTAGCCGACTTCTATGAGCGCAGCCAGAGGTCTGGAGAGTCTGCCTGCTCTTATGCTATTGCTCTGGAGGCAACACTGAGAGCGGTAGAGGAAAGTCAGAGAGGGGGCAGGCAATTTCCTGATCGTGATAGTAAACTCACTCGACAGTTTCTAAGAGGGCTTATGGATGAGATGGTGTATGCAAGGATCGCACCAATGAAGCCCAGGCTTTGGAGTTTCCGGGAGCTGCAAGCAGAGCTTAGAAACCTTGCAAAAGAGACTCAGAAGTTCCAGTCACAACACAAGACAAAGAAAGCGCTCACCCAGGTGCAGGTCACATCAGAATGTGATACCAATATGAGGTCAGAGAGGTCAAAAACACTTCAGAGTGGACAGAGCTTAAAGATATGGTCAAGAAATTAGCTCTTAGCCAAGAAGAACAGGTGACCAAGTTGGCTCACCTTGAGTTGAGAATTGCTGCACCTACCCCTGCACCAGCCCCTGCACCCCCACTAAGGCCCCAACCATCTCCCAGAACAGTTACTCAGGGCTCCAGTGTTGTTTGCTACCGGTGTGGGAAGCAAGGGCATATAGCCCGAGTATGTCGAGCGGTGCTCCCAGATCCCAGTCTGCCCTGGACTCACCGACCCCAGCCTGCGACCTCCGCAGAGAGCACCACGCCCCACTCAACGCAGCATTTAAACGCCTAGAGCCTGTGGTAACTGGGGCAACCATGGGCAAGCAGCAAGACCCCCCACTGCAGGTGAGCGATACTGATGATGGAGTAGAGGACATTCCTATTGTGGGTCCCAGGAATGAGGGTGAGGTGGAAGTCAATGGATTAAAGTGCAGGGCTCTTATCGATTCCAGCTCTCAGGTAACCAGTATTACTCACGGATACGGGTGCAACCACCCTGACCTCCATGGACAGAAACTACGGCCCTCTAAAATACCCATAGCAGGTGCAGCAGGTCAGGATGTGCCTTACTCTGGTGTCCTGCGTATTAAGTTGAAAGTGCTGGGGAAAGAGTTCCAGAGAGTGCCGGCTTTTGTTGTCCCTGACTCCGAGTATCGCTCCTCCGTCCCACTGCTTGTGGGAACTAATGTCGTCCGTGCCGCCAGGAGGCACCTCCAAGCAACCTATGGGGAGCAATATCTTCAGCGGGTGAAGGAAAGCCATCCAGAGTGGTACACAGCTTTACTGGAAACTGGCGACACTGAATATACAGGAGCAGACGACATGGTGGGCCCTGCTGTGTACACTGGCCGTAAAATATGCATCCCGGGAGGGAAAGAGATGGACTTAATGTGCAAAATCAAAACTGGCCCACGAAGAAAGACATACACAGCGCTAATTGAAGGCCACGCCTCCATTCGGCTTCCTCAGGACCTTATGGTCGCCAAAGTTCTTGCAGATGTGAAGAAAGGCTGTGCTCCTGTCAGAGTGATGAACCTGTCCCAACAAACTGTCACAATCAAACCACACACACAGCTGGCCAGCGCCTTCCTGGTGGACAGTGTTGTGGATTTTTCAGCCACGGAACAGGGTTGTCATCAAAATGAGGAGAACAAAGAGACATACCGGTGTCTGCACCAAGTTGTGAGCAGTGGTGGGGTGGACATAAGTGAGGCAGCAGTGGAGAATGAGCGCCAGCGCGCCCTCCTAAAAGAGCTTGTGGAGAGGAATATGGGGGTGTTCTCACAGCACTCAATGGACTACGGCCACACAAAAACAGTGCAGCACGAAATCCCCCTGGTCGACTCAAAGCCCTTTCGACTCCCGTACCGCAAGATTCCCCCTTCACAGTGGCAGGATGTGAGGAAGTTGCTGACAGAAATGGAAACAGCAGGGGTTATCAGGCCTAGTAAGAGTCCATATGCTTCGCCAGTAGTGATTGTTACCAAGAAAGACGGATCACTAAGATTATGCATCGATTACCGAAGGCTTAACGCCTGCAGCACAAGAGATGCATTTCCACTGCCCAGAATAGAGGAGGCCCTGGAGGCTCTGGGTCAAGCAAAGTATTTCTCAACACTTGATCTCACATCTGGATACTGGCAGGTAGAGGTGGCGGAGCAGGACAAACACAAAACAGCATTCAGTACTCCCATGGGGCTGTTTGAAGCCAACAGAATGCCTTTCGGCCTTCAAAACGCTCCGTCCACCTTCCAGAGACTCATGACCTGCTGTTTTGGCGATCTGAACTTCACCCATCTCCTGATCTACCTTGATGATCTGATCATATTCTCTAAAACCTTTGATGAGCATCTGGAGAGGCTGCAGCTGGTGTTCGATCGACTGAAGGAGCATGGCTTGAAGTTGAAGCCTTCCAAATGTCAGCTTGTGAGAAAGGAGGTGCACTACTTGGGTCACCTGGTGTCTGCGGAGGGCATCAGGACAGACCCAGAGAAGATCAGCAGAGTCGAGGACTGGGCGAGGCCCACGAATCGTAAAGAGGTGCTTCAGTTCCTGGGATTCACCGGATATTACAGGCGGTTTGTGTGCAGTTACTCTACCTTGGCCGCGCCCCTGTACCGCTGGTGACCCTAGAAAGAAACGGAGAGGGGGGAAGAAGAGGTTAGTGCCTGACCTGCCCTTTGTCTGGACTGATGAGTGTGAGGAGGCTTTTCAGTCACTAAGAGAAAGATTGACAACTGCTCCAGTGTTAGGCTATCCAGACTACAGCCTACCCTTTCTGCTCCAGACTGACGCCTCGGGGGAGGGGCTTGGTGCTGTATTAGCCCAAGTTCAGGACGGAGTCGAGAGAGTCATAGCTTATGGCAGCAGAGGCTTGAGCCCAGCAGAGACGAGGTATCCTGCACACAAACTAGAGTTCCTCGCTCTGAAATGGGCAGTGACCGACAAGTTCTATGACCATCTATATGGGCGCAAGTTCTCAGTCCAGACAGACAATAACCCCCTCAAGTATGTCATGTCGTCTGCAAAATTGGATGCTACAGGTCAGCGGTGGGTGTCTCAGCTGTCAGCATTTGATTTTGATGTGCAGTATCGAAGGGGACAGAATAATGCGAACGCTGATGCCCTCTCCCGGCTGTCTAACCAGGAGGTCACCCAAGTCCTGCAAACCTGCCCTCAGCTTGTATCAGCCAAAGTACAAAGGTGTGTAGAGGAACAATCTCCCCAACAACTGGAAAGCTCCGCTTCAGAGGGACCTGAGCATCAAGAACCTCTGTCACACACGCTCGGTGAATCCTATCAAGATGTGGGGATGGACTCTCTACCTGCATTGACAAAACAGGAGATTCGTGCAGGGCAAAAAGAGGATGCTGTAATCGGTCCCGTTTTGCACTTTAAAAGTGTGAACCAAAAACCGAGCCGCAGCGAGAGGATTGGTGGTGGCAGGCAGGTTTGCCTTCTCTTAAAAGAGTGGCGGAGGTTATTAGTAAGGGATGGAATAATGTATCGTCAGGTCCAAGACTGTCAAAGGGGAGTAGTAGAGCAGCTGGTACTACCAGAGAGATTTCACACATCCGTCAAGACTGCACTTCATGATGACTCAGGGCATTTAGGGTTTGAGAGAACGCTGCAGATGATAAGGGAGAGATTTTACTGGCCTAAGATGTTCCAGGAAATCAAGGCTTGGTGTGAGCAGTGTGAAAGGTGCTGCCTCAGAAAGAATCCGACTGCAGGCCTCAGGGCTCCCCTGGTCAGTATTCACAGCAGCGCTCCTATGGAACTTGTGTGTGTAGACTTTCTGACTCTGGAGAAATCAAAGGGAGGCATAAAAAATGTGCTTATTGTCACTGACCACTTCTCCCGGTACGCCCAGGCCTATCCCACTAAAGACCAAAAAGCCTGTACAGTGGCGAAGGTACTGTGGAAGAACTTTTTCTGTCGGTTTGGATTCCCAGCAAAACTACATGCAGACCAGGGGCGTAATTTTGAAAGTGCTGTGGTGAAAGAGCTGTGTAAGTGTACTGGTGTCACTAAGACACACACAACCCCCTATCACCCCCAGGGTAACGGCACCACCGAAAGGTTCAACCGGACTCTCATGGACATGCTGGGGACACTAGAGCCTCACCTGAAACCCCACTGGCATGAGTATGTGGATGCAATGACACATGCGTATAACTGCACCAAACATGACTCTACTGGGTACACACCGTATTACCTAATGTTTGGTAGACATCCACGACTCCCAGTCGACCTGATTTTTGGGCTTTCTACCACCAAAGAGCCATGTGAGTATAGTGAATATGTCCAGACACTGCATGACTGTCTGTCGGAAGCTTATACTCAGGCTAACCAGGCCTCACGACATGCAAAAGAGCAGCAGAAAAGGTACTATGATCAAAAGGCAAAGAGTCAAGGTTTCAGCCCAGGGGACAGAGTCTTGGTCAAAATATGTCATGTGGAGGGACGGCAGAAACTGGGAGACAGATGGGAGTCACGCCCATACATTGTGGTGAAGAAACAACCCAGTATACCTGTGTATGTGGTCCGAACAGAGGATGGTGAAAAAGAGAGAGTGGTTCACCGCAACCTTCTTACACAGTGTATGTTTCTTCCGGTGGAGCGGGCTGGTGCAGCAACAAGTGCAGGAGTTGAGTCTGACATGGGGGACTGGGAGGTGGATGGCATGGAGGTAATGGGGGAGGAAGCCGAAAAAGTGAGTCAAGGGGGGGAAGAGGACTTAAATGTCAGTGACACCAACGCACTTGATGGCCCCAGCCTGAGGAGGAACCCACAGAGAACTCGACGTCCCCCAAAGAAACTGTCTTACGAGTCACAGGTGGTGAGATCAAAAGAGGAACAGCAGAAGATAGAGAGGGGCTGGACATTGTGGCAGAGGGCCATAGCAGAGAGAGTAGCAAGGCACGTATAATCCACGGAAAAAAACAAACAAGTTTTATTAATGGTTTATTTACTTTGATTGCATTTACACATCTACATTTCATATGCAACTCATGGTATTAATACGTCACTTTCAGTGTGATCTGTTTTAATGTTTACGCTCATAAGTTTTATTTGTTTTGTTTTGTTTGGTCTGATGGCTGGGACGCCATCAATTAAAGAAGGGGTAGATGTAAGGTAGTAATGTAAATCCGCCACAGGGTGGCACTGTTACTCTGTATGTTCCCCTGGGAATGCCGCAAATGGCGATGTTTGTCCCTCTTGCAACACCGTACCCCTAGTTCTTGTCCCGGGCAAAAGGCTACGTTGATCAAATGTTTTTTGTTTGTCTGCCGGAAGCTGTGAGTATGATGAGGCCAGCGGCCAGCTGATTGATGAGAGGTGAAGTGTAAGCGAGTGCCAGTAAAGTGTCCAGGTCTCAGCCATGATCCCAAGCCTCCGCCTCCTTCCTTTTCCACGCAAACATCATACTACAACAAACACAACGCAGAGTCCCAGGGCGTGTAGGGAGACGACGGCCGAACGCAAAGTGCGGGTTACATATATATATATACGCATACATACACACATACGCACACACATATACATACATACATAAATATATATATATTTTTTTTTTTGAAAGAGCCACATTACAAAAATATGCCTCCTCACCCAACCTTAGTCATAGGTTGCTCTTACTGGGAAATTTGATTATTAACATTACTGCTGGAAACTGTGAATCAGGCTTTTATGGAATGCACCAACTATCACACAGAGAGAAGCCTCATGCAAGTAGAGCAGTCAGAAATTGGAGTTATAAATCATTCATTGAAATCAATACCCAGGGGGGAACATTGTGAAAAAACGAGAACCGTTATTAATTTTCT
Source organism: Lampris incognitus (assembly GCF_029633865.1). NCBI lineage: Eukaryota > Metazoa > Chordata > Actinopteri > Lampriformes > Lampridae > Lampris > Lampris incognitus. The sequence goes on from NC_079212.1 coordinate 108,636,778, forward strand.
CCATCGCACTGGACTCCATAAGGATTTAGCTCATTCAATGACGTTCTACAAATGACCTGTGGAGGGCACCAATACTTCTTTGCTACGACTAGTCTGCCGCAAATTCATCAGAAGAAGAATGTTACCGCTGCAAGTGTCTCAAACGATATCTGCTGAAATATTTGGTTAAAAAGCGTTAGAAAATGCAAAATTGGAGATTTAAAAGAGCCGCAATATAGTAATTAAAGAGCCGCGGTCTGAGTACCACTTGTCTACAGCTATGCACAGTGTCAACTAGTCGACTATTCTGTGAAACCCCTAGCAGCTATGCATTATTGTCAGGCCCTAAAAGTAATTTTCCATATGGCACTATCTGTTGATTAAATTCAGGTCCTTAAACTGCTGAGCACACAGTCTAATGCCACATATTTTTTATGTCTGCAGCCAGCCATTCAATGTGTCTATTGTTGCTTAAATTGTCAGACTGGTAATTTGCATAGACAAGTGTAGCTGTAGAGTCGAGCCAGTGTTAAAAGTAATGTACATGCATATTACGTCCACTGACTTTCCTCTGGCCTCTTTTTGGAAGACAGCTGTCTTTTCCCCTGAGTTTCAGGTCTGCCACGCCCATCTGAGTGTTTGGATCACCCACACGTGAACTTAATTTGATCATTAGTGGGGCTGTCTATCAACCCCCAGACAGAACTGGTGCCCCTTGCCATTTGGCTACCGAGCTGGTCGTTGGGCTGGTGCCGCTGGTGAAACTCGGTCTTTGATGGCATTTGATACAGCTCTGTTTTACTTATCCTTTGTCTTTGCTGACTAGTTGGTAGAAGTGCCTTGTTGAACTAGTCTTGGTAACTTTAAGGAAGCCTTGTAGGGGGGGTTCTCTGTCATTTATTTTGCCCCCCCCTTTCTCCTGTTTGGTTGTTAGGGAGCTTAGTATTGTTTATCTGCTTGATGCTGTAGATCAACTGAGCATTTTATTTTCTAGATATAGGTTTTTTTGTTTTTGGCCTTGGAGACCCTGACACATTATTTACTTATATTTCTGCAATTTCATTTTGTTTTATCAATTTGGTTGTTAATCATTTCCTGTAAATAAATGTTATTCGTTGTTACACTTAAGTGTTTCAGCAGCCTCTTGTCATTTTGGTTCAATTTTTGCAAAGGTTTTGAGTAAACTTATGTTATTCCCTGTGTTCCCCACATTAAATTAAGGTTGTAACAATGAGCATATGTCGAATCGGTGGCAAAAACGTATGCCCCTAAACTATGGTCCTTGGCACAAGTCTACTGCTTCTTATCTGTTCTGTCACGTGTCCATCTAATAAGGGAGTGTTTTTGCCTGACATAACATCCTGAATGTGATAACTGGAAAAGCAGAAAGTCAGCAGTAGTAAGGGCCCTGAGGACAAAAGACTGAACCAGTGGTCGATGTGGATTTGGTAAGTCAGAGTGTACTGCTGAGCTGAGTTTTAACTGGGTTAAACAACAACTAACTTACTTTGTGAACATCAAAATAAGCTTTTTAATAATTAAAATAGTTATGTTTAGATTGACAGAATTTATGTTCCAATTAACTTTTTGAACATCAAAATAAACGTTTTAATTAAAATAGTCATGTCTAGATTTACAGAATTTATGTTCAAATTAAACAATGAAACATGAGTCTTTCATGGGTCATGAAATTCAGGAAATGACTACATAAACTTTCAATTTAATCTGTTTAATAAATAAAAACTGATCAATAAAATCAAATTGCTTTGCTATAGCAGCAGCAAAAAATGCAATGTGCCATCAATCAATAGTCATTCTAATCTTTTTGTGGAAGTGCTATCTCATTTAAATTTTATACCGAGGGCCATTCACATCCAACTACTTTTCCTTCTTTTTTTTAAGGTATACATCAAGTCAGCCAGTCAAATGTTTTAAAAAAGAAAAAGAAATAAGGGTGTAATGAAAGTATTTTAAATGTTGCTGCATCATATCTGTGTTGGAACTCCAGAACCATACAAAATCTGTTAACATCTGCCGTTATGTAAACTTCTGTTTAATCCACAGGGCTCCAAACTGTGACCAGTTTGGTCACATACACATCTGTCCAGTGCCACTGTTGTGCTCCCTAACCTTCTTGTATTCGCACACAATGAAGCATTGTACTACATTAGACTTAATGCCAGATGCTACACAGATGATGCTTGTTTGTCTCAAGAAGGCATTTCACCAGACACAGCAGAAGAAACCAATTCCAATACAGAGGAAAAGACACAGCCAGCAGAGGAATCAGTGCCAATGAGCCAACTGAAAAGCCAAAGAGCTACGCATATCTTTCACCCTGGCTGTGTTTGGACCGGCTGTTGTAGGCAACTGAAAATTTGTGTCTGCAGGAGACAGTATAACTTCATATCAAACCCATAAGCACATAAGGTGCACGGAGCTGCCCCATTCCCAGTGGCATTTAAATGCCAAGAAGTGGTCAACAGATCTCAAGATGAGGCAGAGATAATTAAGTTAAACAAGACATACGATATCGCCAAAGAAGAAATGCTGTTCACAAAATTTAAAATAGAAATGTATATTGAATTTACAGTCACTTTTTTTTCTCTCCAGTAACGATACTGGCATGTGTGCAATTCATCAGGGTAATACTCAGATGCTAACTCAACTGGCACTGCAGCAATTTTCTGGTACAACCAAATTATTTGCTAGTACCACAAACTGAAAAATTTTGTGGCAGGCAGTGTAAATGTTAGTCTGGTGCCCTGACCCAGCCATTTGGTTGCTATTCAGATTTCATCTGATGTCATCTAAAGCTATACCGAGGGAATCTTTTTTCCTCATTTGTAAAACAAATTTGGGATTTACTAAGTACTTGGCTAGTTCAGTTTCTGAGATCAACTTCATTTACCTCTTGTTCTTTTTGAAAGAATTGACAAACACACACATGCGGCAAAGACAGATAGATGTATACATACACAGTTAACTCCAACTGAGGGCCGGTTTTGCATACACAGATTAAGCCTATAGTCCCGCACTAAATTTTTGTACACATTCAAAATATGGTTTAATCCAGGACTAAATCTGTGTCTGCACAGCTGGGCCTGAAGGTTCAGCTGGAGCTGCTGAAACCAAAAAAAGTGCTCTATTTCTTGGAAATAGCAAACAGACAGAAGGAGAGAGAGAGAGGGGGGGAGAGGGAGAGGCAGAGAGAGAGTTGGATTACTGAGGTTTAGCAGGGTTGTGTTTGCTCAAAGCACTTCTTCAGATGTCAGTCTGTTGATGTGACCTGTGCATTGCCTGGGGTGAAAGTAAGAGTTAACCTCCTTGCTAATAATGCAGACTTCCAACTGCACCAGAGGACAGGTAATGACCTACATGTCAACTGGCATAAAATGAAATTAGATAGCTTTGCTGGAAGGTGTTACTCTCCCACTGAGCATTGCAAAAGGATTGGATCAAAAGCGCAACGAACTATTCTAGTGATTAGTTAGAAATTTTAACTAATATGTGAACAGATAATACCATGAAACCACCAGCTATACAGTACGCAGGGGAACTGGTTCCAAAACTATGGCACATTAGGGATCACAAGCATAATTACTCAAAAAATTGTAAATTTTCAAGTTAATACCAAACAATATGAAGGATTCTTTTGATTATCCATTGAAATAAATTCACAAGATAGTTCACGGGATTAAAGTGCTGATTTTGTGACGACGTCCTCTGTTGACAGTGGAAACAATAAAGGGCAATGCATTATTGATAATTATTGGATACCAAGTTGTTTCCTCTACCTCTTCTACAAACATATACACATGCAAGTGTATGTTCACACACTCACTCCCACACACCAAACATGCATATACACACATACACACACGTGTATGCACGCACACGCACACACGCACACACACACACACACACTTTCTCTGACTGTCTCTTCTTTTTATCTCCTGTGTTCTCCTTTTTCTTTCAACCTACACGTAAGCTGTCCCTTCCCATCTCTCGCTTTCTCTTTCTCACCCTCTCTTACTATTTTTCCTTTCTCCCCTTCTACCCCCCCTCTATTTAGAAGAAAATCGTTGGAGACTTAAAGCCTGGCACCAAGGATCTGGTTGCCTAGACATCACAGGGTGATACTTAGGCAAGCAGAAGCAATGTGTGTGTGTGTGTGTGTGTGTGTGTGTGTGTGTGTGTGTGTGTGTGTGTGTGTGTGTGTGTGTGTGTGTGTGTGTGTGTGTGCATGCCAGCGTACCACTTTGTGTTTGTCTATGGATTTGTATTTGTGCATGTTTGTGTGTGCACATGTGCCTTTGTTTGAGAGTGTGTGTGCATACTTAAATCATCTATGGAAAAAATCTTCACAGCAGCTAGTGATCTGATGCCTGCTCCCAAGCAACCTGACAGGTTGTCAAACAGACTAATGATTTAATAACAAGCTGGCAGTTCAAGGGGGGCATCCACTACACCCAGTCCTCTTAGTCAGGGGAGAGGAAGCAGGAACACAGCCTCCCTCCCTTCCTCACTTGTCACCCTTGTCTTTATATTCTTCCTTCTCTTGCTATCCTCCACTCTTTCTTCATCTCTCACTTTTTTTCTACTCTGTTTCTATCCTTCTCCCTCACTCTCTCTATTCTCACAACACTCGCCCTTGTTCATTCTCTATCTCTTGAGGCCTGAAAAGTGAGGCAGATGGTGGCTTTGAATAAAGAGAGTGGTTGAGGAGGGCAACGGGGAGAGAAAGACAGCTTTCTCTCTCCCCCTCTGTTTTGATTCCAAGAAGTCATGCCAAGCACGCAGGGGAAAAAAAACAAAAAAAAAAAAACAACCTCAGAGCAACTCCAGCCTCCGACCCATGCAACAGTCCAATCCTATTTGCGCCTGGATCAGTGCTCCAAATGCCAATGTTCGGTCACTTCACCCAACTCATTATGGAATAAGGAAGTCATCTCCAAAACACAGATCCATTTGGGAGTATAGAAACAGGAAACAAATGATAATTACCCGAATGCTTTTCACTCAAAATCTTGTAGTCATCTACACAACAGCTCTTAAGTGGTACTGTTGTTTGGTTCATGCATTCAATTCTTTCATTCATTTCTATGTGCACAGTAGTCTAATTCAGTATCAAGAAGGCGACTGGGCAAACTGCACGCTTGGATGAAAGGCAGGGAGCCACCATGGAAAGGTTGCCAGTCTGAGACTGTGCCATTACACAAAAACACTCATGACACCTGTTGACAATTTGGAGTTTCCAACACACAAATGTGTCTTTGGACTGTGGAAAGAAAACATTCCACTTTGTTCTCTCCAAAACAGAATGTGCCACATAAAAGGCGTGGGAGTGCCCCCCCCCATACACACACACACATGCACACACATGCACACACACACACACACATAGACACGATTTACATTTTACCTTTTGGAATTAAACTGGGGCACACTAAATGATTTAAAGGCCGATGATAACCCCAGTTTGGCCATTGCAACTGATTGTCAAGTTCATGAATGCACTGTCTGCACAAAATAGGGCAGGTGTTCACTGATAGTCAGCACATGTTATCTTGTAGTGTGTGGTCATCTTGACATTCAACTTGCTCACCTCCTAGTTGAGCTTTCAACCAAAAAATAAAACATGTTAGATTTTTTGCATTTGATCGTGTGTGTGTGTGTGTGTGTGTGTGTGTGTGTGTGTGTGTGTGTGTGTGTGTCCACGGCTAATCTCATATACTGGGCCTATCAGCCTAAAATGTTTGATGTTATGGATGTATGATCAAAAACCTCTCGTGGCTGAGGTGAATCAAAACCTTTGAAAAACCTTTGTTCTTGCTACCGCCGCCCCCTCTCTTCATTCACTTTCTAGCTCGCTTGACCAATGCTGCCCTCCGTCACTGCCCTACGTAAGTCAGCGAATCATTCAGTGCTGATCTCAGCACAGGAGAACTGGAGGAACAGTGGATGAACCAAAAATAATAACCTCTGTCTTTATTTTCATAATATAATAAAGCTGGGTAAACCGTTTATGCTTGTACATGTGCAACTCACATCTACGGTTGACTCATATTGGGCAGTGACATGATCAGAAGTTATTAAAATAATTTTGATAATCCAAGAAATGTGAACATTACAAAGGAACAACTTCCTCTAGGTTGCAGTCAAAGTAGGAAGTGTTGCATATTCTTGTCACTGCCCGATGACTGCAGTCTGAATTAGTGTGCTTGTCTATGATTGTAATCCAGGAAAGTCAGTCATTAAACATGTGAAGCCGCATCTTTTCCCAGTTGATCAGGACTTTAAAAAGTCCTCTAGTGTGTTCCTGGCTTTAGGTGGTTTACAGTGTAGCCTGCTGATTACAATGAAACACCCCTATTGTTAAAGTATCAAGTTAAATGCCTGATTTTCTATTAATTAAAATAATTTCATAAATAATTAACAGATTCAATTTATCTACAAATATTTAAAGAAAAAGGAGCATTTTATTTTACGAAAACTTTCTTCCAAAATAGCAGGATGCCTTACTGACAATACAGTAATGAACTTCAACTAAATATTGGGACATTTGATATTTGAGTATGAACAGATTGTGCTGATCTATAACCTCATACCCTCTTCAACGCAACTGCAGTGTGACTCATAAATATTACACAGAAAATACCTTGCTTGCTTTTAAAACCTTGGCCCATGGGGTATCAGTATCAGTAGCTTGAGACAACTCTGCTATCACAAAACTCCCTTGACTGTATCTATGAGGTGTTTTTTGCTTTCCTTTCTGATATTTTTGAATTTTAAATTTTAACTACATGAAAATAAATTAAATGAATTAAAGCTGCTCTAACAAAATCTACTCTTACTTGCACAAGCTCCTACTTCTGGAAGGAGTTTATTAAACACAAAGCCTTCAGCAAGTGAACCTTACCTGTTGCATTGTAGAAAGCAAGGAGGGAAAGGCATACAATTGAAACACGCTGGCCTCTACACAAAGACAATATGAGTCACGTTGCCCAGGGCTGGTACTATTTTTCAGTGGTCACTGTGATGGGACTTGAGTACACGTTCCAATCATCAGACGAAACTTCATGAAGAAATTGCACCCGACATTAGAGAGCATGCACTTTCCTATTTGAAGCCCAGTAAGAGCAGAGAGCATACCCCATTTCAAAGAACCATTAGTGGTTTAAGTGGAAATGGACCTAAATACTTTGGACTGACTTCACCTCTTTTCCATCTGATCATGTAACATCACCAACCCTTTCTTTTGCTTCATCAATCTCTTTTCTTCCAACTCTTGAAGCTATCTCACTATACGATCAGGAAAAATCGCTTCGTTCTAGCATGTTGCAAAATCTCCCCCATCATGACAGAGTGATGCAGTCCTGATGCAGCAAAAAATACCCTGAATGATTTATATAACCTAAACTGTACCCTCTCTGCTGTGCTCCCTAACCTTCTTTCCTCTTTCCTTACTTCCCTTCCATTTGTCCATTTTATATCTTTTCTTGTGACCATTTTAGGTCTGTGATCTAGCCCAGGAAAGGAAAGGCAAAGGGATCATGTTACCACTGCAGAGAAAAAGATGCAACTAAGGCAGACAGAAAAAGATAAAGAGGAGGAGAATAAGAGAACGGAGGAGAAAATGGGCTTCTCCTGACCACCATGTGATGCAGTGGGGACATTCAACCTCAAGGGCAAACGGATAATTGATTCTGAATGACTGACTTAGATATATCTATTGACATATGTTGACTGTGGTTAAAGTGTAGAGTTGTGGATTCTGACTTTTGTTAGTCATTCTGCTAACTTTGATAACTCCAGGGTCTCTGATGGGATAATATGTTAACGTGCTAATGTACAAATACACTGATGAACTTTGAAGCCTGACCTTGCCCAGGAGAATAAGAATAACAGACTGGATGTTTTGTAACACATTGTTTTATCTTAATTACGTAAGATTTATCTTTTGTTTTCTATGCACTAATAATGGAGTGAAATTTGTGTTATAGCTCCCTCCAACACAATATGTTGTGATTTTAACCTTCCAGATAAGGACAAGTTTGAACAGTCCTTAATGGAAGGACTGAATTTTGACAGAGTAAGATTATACTTGTAGAAAAAAAGTATTTTTGTGTATGTAAAAGTATTCATTAAGCTACTGTATGAATTGAGTTATAAGATACTTTGTTACTTTAAAAGAGGAAAACTCTCTGACCTTGAAATCAGTTTTTAGGGAGAAAATATTTTTTGTTGTTGATGATACTATAATTTTTAGTGTGTCGAGTCATTCTGAGGGGCGTCTGCCAAAGCAAAGTTAGCAAGCAAATCTATCAAAATATCACAAGACAGCAGCGATATTTCTTGAAATGTATGTAGTGAGACTTACAGCTGTGCTGGCAGCAGCCTGCTTGGATTCTTCAGTGAGGAAAGCCAACATCCGCTCCACTTTGCGTTCTTCTTCCTCACTAATGTAGTCTGTGTCTGTTGGTTAGAATGCATAAACATGCACGCACACACACACACAGAGCGAGAGAGAGAGAGAGAGAGAGAGAGAGAGAGAGAGAGAGAGAGAGAGAGAGAGAGAGAGAGAGAGAATTTAATGCATAAATGATAAGTCTGTCTAACATTAATGTACAGTGCCTATAAAAATATTCACCACTTTGGAAGCTTTTATGTTTTATTGTTTGACAACACTGAATCACAGTGGATTTGATTTGGCTTTCATGTCAAAGTGAAAACACATTTTTACAAATTAGTCTAAATTTATTGAACACAAAATAGTTGATTGCGTAAATTACCCTCTTCAAGTTAGTATTTAGAAGAAGCAACTTTGGCAGCGATTACAGCCTTGAGCCTGCGTGGCTAGGTCTCTATCAGCTTTACACATCTGGATAGGGGTCGGTCAACCGATTATCGGCCTGGCCGATTATCGGATCCGATATTCAGCATTTTCACAATTGTCGGAATGTTTTTTTTTTTTAAATCCGACTGCCAATAAATTAAATTAATTTAAAAACGCACTACTTTGGCTCTGATGCAGCTCTCTGTAGTCACCAATCCGTGGTCTCGAGCAATGTCCTGCCCACAGCAGTATCTGATTGGTTACATATCACGCATAATAGCCTATCAACTCGTATTTGCAGAGTGGAGCGGAGCTGTTTTGAAAGTAAGGCAGCAGATAATGCCGAAGTTGCAATAAAATTCACAATCATTTATGCGCTAGTTGCAAAAACACCACAATCTAATCATCTATTTATATGATGACAAGCATGCCTAGTTTTCCAGTTAAACCACTAAAAACGCTCCAATAATGCACATTGTTGCAGCGATATACAGAACTACAACAAAACAATAGAGTTCATGTATATAATGATAGCTATATCTTTGAGCAATGTTAGTGCCAGTGCAACTGGAACTTATTTTAGCTATCATATTGCAAACGTACGTTACTACTGCAGTGCCCGTTCAAACGTCACACTCGAAGGAATACAGCACTACTCCCCCATGCACAATGTGGGTTGCAATGGCAGAGTGGCGCTGCTCATTTCCACTCATTGAATCCACGGGAAGTGAAGAAACAGAGGGAATATGGATGTAAATCCCCCCTCTGACCACAATATGGGTTGCAAAGGGTTGCAAAGGCAGAGTGGCGCTGTTCATGTATCCATTCGTTGACTCCACGGGAAGTGAAAAAGCGGAATTTATACATGTATATACACACACACACACACACACACACAACTTTGTTAAAAGAAACATTCAACGGTAGGGAAAGTGCTCAACAAATAAGGAGCAAAATAATCCAGTTAGTCAAGTATTTCCATTTCCATTTGGTGACATTGTTGCACTCATCGACAAATTAATTGCTTTTTGAAACACGAGTTTAACATTTTTTTTGTGAAAACTTTGTTTTCCAATTTTCAAGTTTTTTTGGAATAGGTATACAAGACACGAACAACAACAACAACAACAAAGAATCTTGTAGGAATCCCCCCTCCCCCCAAGGCTAAAAAAAAAGACTATGCAGGGATTTCTTATTCCAATTCCACATAATAACCATATTTCTAAAGACAATATAAAGTTGTACACATATATCTATAAGTATTGTCGTTACTACCAGGTAAATAAAAAGTACATTCAATAAAAGGGAAAACCTTCAATAAAGTCTATGAAAGGACTCCAGGTTGAAGTAAAGGTTTTGCGGGTTTTACATATTTTATATCGGAGCTTTTCTAAAGGTAGAAAGGACAACACCTCCCTCAACCATTGCAAAAATGATGGAGCTTTATTTGACTTCCAGTTAAATAGGATAAGTCTGCGTGCTAGCAATGAGGCAAATGCTCATTTGCCTGCAAAGTTGTGACCTTAGAGTTAGGGGGTGGTATGCCAAAGATGGCTGTGTGAAAATCAGGGGTTATGGTCGGTTTACAGATATGTGAGAATACATGAAATATCTGTCCCCAATAACTGTTGAGGGAGGGGCAAGCCCAGAACATGTGTCCCACCGAGGCTGGACTATGGCTGCACCTCGGACACCCAGGGTCTGTGGTGGGAAAGATTCTGGCAAGCTTGTCCCCCGAGTAGTGAAGACGGTGAAGCACCTTAAATTGAATTAAACCATGTCGTATACACAATGAGGACGTATGTATACGAGTTAAGCTGTCCCGCCATGCCTCTTCAGAAAACTCTATACCTAAATCTCTCTCCCATGCAGTTTTTGTTTTGTCCCAGGATATCTGTTTCAATCCCTGTATCAGTGTGTAAATTATAGAGACCCGTTTTTTCCCAAAGGGATCCATCTCTAGAATAACATCTAATTGGCTCCTGGGTGGCAGATATGGAAATGAGGGAAACACTTTCTTGGCAAAACTACGGATTTGAAGGTATCTAAAAAAATGGGATCTGGGTATGTTATGGTCTTTGGTAAGTGTTTAAAATGAGGTAAATGTTCCATCTTTAAACAGATCACAGAAAAACACCAGTCCATTTCTATGCCAATGTTGAAATGCATTACCTAGCAAAGATGACGAGAAGAATTGATTATGTGCTACTGGAAAAAGACTGCTAGTATGCAAATGTAATCCAAAATGCCTCCTAAACTGTAGTCATATCCTAAGTGAAGCTTTAACCACCGGGTTTGTTATTTGTATGTTACGATTATGTGGTAGCAGGGAGGCGAATATCGGTAAAGGATTGGATAAGAGTTCCATGTGAACCCAATCTGTACCCTGTTGATTCTTATATGTAAATGCCCAATGTAAAAGTTTTACAATGTTCGCAGCCCAGTAGTAACAAATAATATTAGGCAAGCCTAATCCCCCTGTCTCCGTAGGGACCTCCAAGTACATTTTCTTCATCCTGGGGTTTGAATTGTTCCAGATGAATGATGGAATGAATCTTTCAAATTGTTCAAAAGTTGTCTTAGGTATGAATATGGGAATCATTTGAAAAAGATAGAGAAATCTGGGTAAGACTGTCATTTTAACTATATTAATGCAGCCCGCTAATGAAATTGGTAGCGTTGACCACTTTTTAAAATTTTGTTTTGTTCGTTCTATTAGTGTTTTAAAGTTATGGTTATATAACCTCCCCATTGTATGGGTGACTTTGATTCCTAAATATGCAAATACATGATGTTCAAGTTTAAATGGAAAGCTAGAGTAGTCTCTATCAGTGTGGTTAATCGGAAAAAGCACGCTCTTTGAATAGTTTATCTTATAACCTGACAGGCAACCAAAGTTATCCAGGGTAAGTAATAGTCTTGGTATAGATTCTATTGGGTTGGATATATATAACAACAGGTCATCTGCATAAAGTGATACATTATGCCATTTACTGCCTCGTGAAATACCTTTAATGCCATCCTCTAAACTAAGAGCTATAGCGAGTGGCTCAATTGCCAAATTGAACAGGTAAGGAGAGAGGCTGCAGCCCTGTCTGCAGCCCCTATGGAGTGAAAAATAAACAGAAATAATATTATTCGTCTGCACTGCGGCTGTCGGTGAGGAATACAATATTTTAACCCATGCTAGGAATGAGGAACCAAAGCCAAACCTTTCTAGAACAGTGAATAGATATTGCCATTCGATGCGGTCAAATGCCTTCTCAGGATCTAAAGAAATCACTACTTCTGTCTGTTCTACGGAATGTGGTGTGTACAGTACATTAAATATGCGGTGCATGTTATAGAATGACTGCCTGCCTGGTATAAAACCAGTTTGATCAGGGTTAACAGCCGTTGGGACTACAGTTTCAATACGGGTGGCCAAGATTTTTGTAAGGATTTTGTAGTCGCACAAGCTTACAGGGTGGTAGGAGCCACCCAGTAGGGGATCTTTGTCTTTTTTAAGTAACACTGATATGATTGCCTGCATCATAGTTTGGGGTAATTTCTGTTGGTTAAAAATTTCCTGATACAACAGGTTAAGTATTGGTGCCAGCTTGGTAGCAAATGCTTTATACATTGAAGTTTAACATTTTGAATGTTTTCGGGATTTTTGCAGGTGAAGTATAGTATTACGCTGAACACAAACTGCTGTGGGAATTGCATTCACAGTTTTAAGAAAGCAGACAATGTTTCAAGAATTGCGTTCAAGCAACTGAAAAGAAAAAAGCTGAAATTAAAATCTTATTTATACAATAACATTTTAATTACAGCTTTTTTTTTTGGGAGTCAAAAGTACATCATGATTAACATGGTCATCAGGAAAAGGCTAAGCCTCTTAATACAAACATACATTTCCAGTGTACAGCAGGGCTATACTTCAATCCATATCTGGAAAACTGACCTGCTATGTGCTTTGCTTGCCATCTCTGTAATAATTACTGTGTAAGGGGATACTAGGGTTGATACAGGGCTGAGTCCAAGAGGGAGATTACAAATGGCATCTGGGAAACACTTCGTTCAAAAACATCTATCCTGTTACAACAGAAAGGCTATAAATAAAGAACACAGGGAAAGGTGAACTAAAAAAAAAAAAACCCAAAATATTCTACTGCAATCCTATCTCACTTTATAAGCAATAACTTAAACTTCCCTGACACTTATACTTATTAGGGATGTGCACAGCTGACTATTTTCATTGACGTTTAACCGCTGTGTTTGTAATCGACTAGCCGACTAGTCTAAAATCAGAAAACAGCTAAAATTGAGAACATTTCGATCTATAAGGTCAAACCGCATTGGAAAAAAATATTGTGAGTATATAAAGGCTATTCAATTTCTGGTACCGATTTTCAAGAACAAGGGCGATGTGCAGAACTGTAACAACTACAGAGGTATAAAGTTGATCAGCCACAGCATGAAGATTTGGGAAAGAGTAAAAGAAGCTAGGTTAAGAGGAGAGGTGATGATCAGCGAGCAGCAGTATGGTTTCATGCCACGAAAGAGCACCACAGATGCGATGTTTGCTTTGAGAATGTTGATTGAGAAGTATAGAGAAGGCCAGAAAGAGTTGCACTGTGTCTTTGTAGATTTAGAGAAAGCTTATGACAGAGTGCCGAGAGAGGACGTGTGGTATTGTATGAGGAAGTGTTACGTCTCGCCGCTCCACACCCGCTCTGCAGTGTAACCTTGGCCAAGGCTCAACGTCTCCCCGCTCCACACCCGCTCTGCAGTGTAAGCGTACCCGGAGCTCTGCCAACTCCACCTGATGCCTGTTTCCTCGTTACCCCTCCACTCACCTGTTGGCAATCACCTCCCTATATCTGGCTGTGTCACTCTCAGCTTGTTGCCAGTTCGTGCCGTTCCCTGGGAGAGTACTTGTGCTTGTCCTGCTCATCGAAGTTTGTTTACTTACCTGGATCTTCCCTGGAGATTTCTCTGTTGGACCTTCCTCGTTGCTCCCCTTCCCCTGTGCGCTGCTTTCCGTTTACGAAGAGGATTTCTTCACTCCAGCGTTGCTGTGATTTTCCGTTCTCCTTTGGTATCCTCCTGTTTACCCCCCCCTCCTGCCTGGATTAAGGGCCGACTCCACTGTTCCCGGATTAAAGGGCGACTCCACGGTTCCCGGCTTAAAGGTGGACTTCGCGTTTCCTGGTGAGAGTGGACTTCCTGAGTTTTCTCTTCAATAAATTAGCCTGTTGGTCCCGCTATATTGTGCCTTCTGTGTTTGTGCTCTTGGGGTCGGGTGCAAACCCTAACAGTACGAACTGGCCATGACGACCCCAGCCAGCACAGACGGCACACCCACAGCCAATCCGGTGCAAGCAGCCCTAGTAAAACAAATTCAGATTACCAACGCCCATTCCCAGCAATTACAAGAGGCTTCGGTTGCTGTGCAGGGTCTCCAGTCTCAAGTTCAACCCCTGCAAGCTTCTGTGGAAGCTTTAGCTGTCCAGCAGGCGGCGATGGCGAGTCAGCAGGCAGAGATCATGCAACAACTGCAGACCATTTCAGCAGCTCTTGCCAACCAGCAGCTGAACCAGCCTGTACCGCCAGCAAGTGCGCCCCCTGTGGCCGCCGCTCCAGTAGATCCTCCGGTTCCTGTTTATTTACCCCGTGGAACCATCATTACCAGTCCACGCCCATTTGACGGTAACTTTGAAACTTGCTCTACCTTCATTATGCAGTGTGAGCTTGTTTTCACACACCAGCCCACCGTGTTCTCCAGTGATGCTGTTAAGATCGCTTACGTGACCAACCTGCTCAGTGGTCGAGCAGCGCAGTGGGCTACGTCTTCTTGGTCCATGGGGGCCAGCTACTGTAACTCTTATAGAGACTTTGTCGCAGAGCTACGTAAGGTTTTCCACCATCCGGTAAGCGGTCGGGATTCTGACTCACGACTGAATAACATCCAGCAGGGCGGCGCCAGCGTCACAGATTACTCCGTCGACTTCCGCCTGGCTGCCGCTGAGAGCGGATGGAATGACCAGGCCCTGCGTGCCACTTTTCGTAGAGGATTGAGCGAGGCGGTGAAGGATCAACTTGCTACCCGAGAAGAACCCTCATCTCTGGATGACCTCATTGCTCTCGCTATCCGCATTGATGGACGTATCCGGGAGAGAAAGCGTGAGAAGGCCTTGCGTGGAACTTCCTTCAATCCCAGAACTACCTCTGCGTCAGACCGAACCGCTGTTCCCGTTTCCCCTGCCAATCCCTCCTCTGACTCTTTCGCGACAACGCCACCTGGGGATGTAGAAGAGCGGATGGAGGTAGGACGTGCTAGACTTACTCCTGCTGAACGGGAGAGCCGATTCAAGGCAGGTCTTTGCCTGTACTGTGGTCTTAAGGGGCACCGACTCCGCGACTGTCCCTCACGGCCAAAAGATTAGGCTTACCAGGACCAAGGGAGATCCTAGTAAGCCGCCTTTCCTTCTCCCGTGGGTCCGAATCTCGCGGCCATCTTGTTCCTATTGCTTTAGTCTGGGCGGGCCAGAGACTTTCCCTTGGAGCCCTGATTGATTCCGGAGCAGATGATAGTTTTATGGACCTTGACTTTGCCTCGCAGGCAGACATTCCCCTTGAGTCTCTTGGGACCCCCATTGATGCGTTTGCCTTGGATGACCGGAGATTAGCCTGTATCACACAGCGGACCGTCCCCGTTACTCTCACCGTTGCAGGTAACCACACAGAGACAATGCAATTTTACATCATACGTTCCCCGCTTAATCCAGTTATCTTGGGATGCCCCTGGCTCAGACACCATGAACCCCACATCTCTTGGTCCACAGGCACAGTCCTTGGATGGGGCTCTACTTGCCATGCCCAATGCCTTCGTGCAGCTCCTAGTGCTACGCCTTTGAGCTCGCCTACTCCCCTGCCTCCTGATCTCTCCTCCGTGCCCCCTGTGTATCATGACCTTGGTGAGGTATTTAGCAAGACCCGTGCTAAGTCACTCCCGCCTCACCGCCCGTATGATTGCGCCATTGATCTCCGTCCTGGGGCTACTCTTCCCAGTAGCCGCCTCTACAACTTGTCACTCCCTGAGAAGGCGGCCATGGATGAGTAAATCACCGAGTCCCTTGCTGCAGGTCTCATCAAGCCCTCGTCTTCCTCTGTTGCTGCAGGGTTCTTTTTTGTGAAGAAGAAGGACGGGGGACTTCGACCTTGTATTGACTACCGGCAACTGAACGCAATCACCATTAAGAACAAGTACCCGCTTCCACTTATGAGTTCGACTTTTGAGCCTCTCTCACAGGCGACCATCTTCACCAAGCTAGACCTGAGGAGCGCTTACCACCTCGTGCGAATCAGGGAAGGCGATGAGTGGAAGACCGCCTTCAAAACACCCCGAGGCCACTATGAGTACTTGGTGATGCCGTTCGGACTCACAAACGCACCAGCAGTGTTTCAGGCGTTTATGAACGACGTACTCCGTGACATGTTGGATGTGTTTGTCGTCGTTTACCTGGACGACATCCTCATTTTCTCCCAGTCTCTTGAGGAACACGTCCAGCATGTTCGCAGGGTACTGGAGCGCCTCCTCCAGAACCAACTCTACGTCAAGGCGGAGAAGTGCCTGTTTCACTCCCCCTCTGTGGATTACTTGGGATTCATCGTAGAGAAGGGACGGACCAGAGCAGATCCCCGCAAGGTCCAGACAGTGGTGGACTGGCCGGAACCTACCAACCGTAAGGAGCTGCAGAGTTTTCTAGGGTTCGCAAATTTCTACCGGAGATTCATTCGCAACTACAGCCAGCTGGCAGAACCGCTTACTGCGTTGACCTCCCCAGCCAAACCCTTCATCTGGTCTCCTGCTGCCAGCTCTGCTTTCCAAGTCCTCAAGACAAGGTTCACCTCGGCCCCAGTGCTGCTCCATCCTGACCCCAAGAGACAATTCGTGGTAGAGGTTGATGCCTCGAATTCAGGCGTAGGGGGGGTGCTCTCCCAGCGGTCGGCTGAGGACCAGAAACTCCATCCTTGCGCCTTTTTCTCCCGCCGATTTCTGCCGGCCGAGCAGAGTTATGACGTTGGAATCCGGGAGTTACTGGCTGTAGTGGCTGCTCTGGAGGAATGGCGCCACTGGCTCGAGGGCGCTGAGCACCCGTTTCTCATCTGGACGGACCACAAGAACTTGACTCACCTGAGGGCAGCTAAACGTCTCAACAGTCGTCAGGCTCGGTGGGCTGGCTTCCTTAGTCGTTTCAACTATGTTCTGACTTACCGTCCTGGGACACGCAACGTAAAGGCTGACATCCTGTCTCGGCTACACCCGAAGGAAGGCGCGTTTGAAGAGCCTGAACCCATCCTCCCTGCGGCTAGAGTGGTCGGTGTGGTCACTTTTGGTCTTGAGTCGGCTGTTCGCACTGCCCAACGTGCTCAACCCGCTCCGAGTAACGTGCCACCCCGTCGCCTCTTCGTCCCAGATGCTGTTCGGTCTCGAGTTCTTCAGTGGGGTCATAGCAGTCGTTTCTCCTGTCACCCAGGAGTTAGTCGTACCCAGTCGTTCATCGCTCGGCGCTTTTGGTGGCCAACTATGCGGGAGGATGTCAAGAGCTTTGTAGCGGCCTGCACTGTTTGCGCCCGCAGCAAGGCCTCTCACCAGGCGCCATCTGGTCTGTTGCAGCCACTCCCTATTCCTAGCCGCCCCTGGTCTCACGTGGCTTTGGATTTCGTTTCCGGACTACCACCTTCTCGGGGAAACACTGTGGTTCTCACCGTCATAGACCGTTTCAGCAAGGGCGTCCATCTGATAGCCCTTCCCAAACTTCCTTCGGCTGCTGAGACCGCGGCCCTCTTGATGCAACATGTCTTCCGGCTTCATGGCCTGCCATCAGATGTAGTCTCCGATAGAGGTCCTCAGTTCACCTCACAAGTGTGGCGTGCATTTTGTAAAGGCATCGGAGCCACAGTAAGTCTGTCTTCGGGCTACCACCCCCAAACAAATGGTCAGACCGAGAGGGCAAACCAGAGCATGGAGACAGCGTTGCGTTGTGTATGTAACAGCAAGCCCTCCACCTGGAGTGACTACCTACCGTGGGTAGAGTACGCCACCAATTCCCTGGTCAGCTCTGCATCTGGACTTTCTCCATTCGAGGCATCCCTGGGGTATCAACCTCCCCTGTTCGACCCACAGCAGGATGAAGTGGCCGTTCCCTCCGTACAGCTCCACTTGCGACGCTGTCAGCGTGTCTGGAGGACCATCCGGACAGCACTGCTCAAGGCTAGGGAGCGCGCTCGCAGAGGGGCTGACCGGCGACGTACCCCTGCGCCGGAGTACAAGAAGGGACAGAGGGTCTGGCTGTCCACGAAGGACGTTCCCCTCCAGACAACCGACAAGAAACTCTCGCCCCGCTTCATTGGTCCTTTTGAAGTCCAGAAAGTCCTGAGCCCGGCAGCTGTTCGGCTGAAGCTGCCTTCCTCCATGCACATTCATCCTGTCTTCCACGTCTCTCGAGTTAAGCCCGTCTCCAGCAGTCCTCTTATGCCCCCGGTTCCTGAGCCTCCGCCTCCGGAATTTGTAGATGGTCATCCTCAATGGAGGGTCCGCCGGCTGCTTAAAGTCCGGCGCTGCGGCCGCGGGTTCCAGTATCTCGCGGACTGGGCAGGTTATGGACCTGAGGAGCGCAGTTGGATTTCGCGGAAGCTCATTATGGATCCCTCTCTCCTCGCCGACTTCTACCGTGCCCACCCGGGGGCGCCAGGTCAGTCGCCAGGTGGCTCCCGTAGAGGGGGGGGTACTGTTACGTCTCGCCGCTCCACACCCGCTCTGCAGTGTAACCTTGGCCAAGGCTCAACGTCTCCCCGCTCCACACCCGCTCTGCAGTGTAAGCGTACCCGGAGCTCTGCCAACTCCACCTGATGCCTGTTTCCTCGTTACCCCTCCACTCACCTGTTGGCAATCACCTCCCTATATCTGGCTGTGTCACTCTCAGCTTGTTGCCAGTTCGTGCCGTTCCCTGGGAGAGTACTTGTGCTTGTCCTGCTCATCGAAGTTTGTTTACTTACCTGGATCTTCCCTGGAGATTTCTCTGTTGGACCTTCCTCGTTGCTCCCCTTCCCCTGTGCGCTGCTTTCCGTTTACGAAGAGGATTTCTTCACTCCAGCGTTGCTGTGATTTTCCGTTCTCCTTTGGTATCCTCCTGTTTACCCCCCCCTCCTGCCTGGATTAAGGGCCGACTCCACTGTTCCCGGATTAAAGGGCGACTCCACGGTTCCCGGCTTAAAGGTGGACTTCGCGTTTCCTGGTGAGAGTGGACTTCCTGAGTTTTCTCTTCAATAAATTAGCCTGTTGGTCCCGCTATATTGTGCCTTCTGTGTTTGTGCTCTTGGGGTCGGGTGCAAACCCTAACAGGAAGTCAGGAGTTGCAGAGAAGTATGTAGGAGTGGTGCAGGATACGTATGAGGGAAGTGTGACAATGGTGAGGTGTGCGGTTGGAATGACAGATGGGTTCAAGGTGGAGGTGGGATTACATCAAGGATCGGCTCTTAGCCCTTTCTTGTTTGCAATGGTGATGGACAGGTTGACGGACAAGATCAGGCAGGAGTCTCCATGGACGATGATGTTCGCGGATGACATTGTGATCTGTAGCGAGAGTAGGGTGCAGGTTGAGGAGAGCCTGGAGAGGTGGAGGTATGCACTGGAGAGAAGAGGAATGAAAGTCAGTAGGAGCAAGACGGAATACCTATGCGTGAATGAGAGAGAGGACAGTGGAATGATCAGGATGCAAGGAGTGGAGGTGACAAAGGCATTTGAGTTTAAATACTTGGGGTCAACTGTCCAAAGTAACGGGGAGTGCAGTAGAGAGGTGAAAAAGAGAGTGCAGGCAGGTTGGAGTGGGTGGAGAAGTGTGTCAGGAGTGATTTGCGACAGAAGGGTATCAGCAAGAGTTAAAGGGAAAGTTTACAAGATGGTTGTGAGACCAGCTATGTTATATGGTTTGGAGACAGTGGCACTGACGAAAAGACAGGAGGCGGAGCTGGAGGTGGCAGAGTTGAAGATGCTAAGACTTTCACTGGGAGTAACGAAGAAGGACAGGATTAGGAACGATTATATTAGAGGGACCGCTCAGGTTGGACGGTTTGGAGACAAAGCAAGAGAGGCAAGATTGAGATGGCTTGGACATGTGTGGAGGAGAGATGCTGAGTATATTGGGAGAAGGATGCTGAATATGGAGCTGCCAGGGAAGAGTTGAAGAGGAAGGCCAAAGAGGAGGTTTATGGATGTGGTGAGGGAGGACATGCAGGTGGCTGGTGTGACAGAGGAAGACGCAGAAGACAGGAAGAAATGGAAACGGATGATCCGCTGTGGCGACCCCTAACGGGAGCAGCCGAAAGTAGTAGTAGTAGTAGTAGTAGTAGATAAAGGCTATTCAATTTAGCAAATCTTATTTAAATGCTGCAGTGAAGGGTAGCCTACATTTCTGGGCATGCGAAAAAATGATTCGGCAAAATGGTTTAATTTCAGACAAACATCACGTTAAAACAACTAATTTAATTCAATAATAAACGGGTATTTAGGCTTAGCCCAAAATATGGAAAAGACCATTTTTATAGGCTTACGAATTTCGAATAAACCATTTCCGCTCCTCCGATTGCGGTGCTGAAAAGACAGGCAGCGCAGACACAGGCTATGTCAAAGTAAACAAATAGCCTACAACACATTTTTATAGATCAGTGAAAATATTTATTTCATAAATGAAAACATGCATGGTTGGGTGATTGGTGGGACCAGTACAGAATATTAAAACATTTCATATTGACAGGCAGCAAGATCGCTATTGCATAGGCTATTATGAAAAAAACAAATGTAGGCTACTCACTCAATTGATAATATGGCTAATCTATTACTATGGACAAACAGGCTATCGAGACCAGATAAGATAATATAAGAAATACTTTATTGTCCCCGTAGGGAAATTCGTTCTGGGCTCCTCATAAGTTGGATATACATCAGACACTCAGAACTATAAACAGTTGAGATGTACACATACGTTCAGCAAACGCATCACCATAGGGAACACCATGGACACCGACACGTATTTCTCGCTGCAAAGGGCTGTAGTGGCACTTTTGAGAGACTCCAGCACGGATAGCATTGTCTCTATTGTCAGCCAGTTGTCGTCTGTCAGCTCCAATGTCTTAGCCTCTGAAAGTTTGGTGATAGATATGTCAGAGAGGATGACAGTGATGGCCCATCATTGCTCATGGAGCTGTGCGAGCATGTCACTTACAGAGTTCCAGCGGGTTTGACACGACTGTATAAGTTTATGCTGGGGCAACTCCTGCTGCTCTTGCTTCTTCTTTACAGCCACGGTGGCCACATACTGCGATGGAAATGGCTCACGAGTCTTGTGCACGTAGCTACCAGTCGGGTCATGGTGTTAGCCTTCATTCCATCATTTATCACCAACAGCAATGTATGGGAAAAACATGGCACCGACTCCCAGTCCAGCATGACTTCATTTGCAAACACCATGTTAGCCGCATTATCATGAACACAGGGGATGACCTTGTGTTCCAGTCCCCATTTGCTGATGGCTGTTCATAGGTACTCTGCCAGTTTTTCCTGCCGTACGCTTCTCCTCAAGTGTGCTCGTCTGGGGCACATTACTGACCAGTTCCCCGTCAACCATGAAATGACAAGTAATTGTCATATACGACACGGTAGCCGTGGATGTCCAGGCATCAGTGGTGATTGCCACATACTCTGCCTTTTCCATGTACTTTTTCATGGCTGCTGTCATCTTATTGTGCTCCAGTTCCAGTCTAGATGTTATCACTCTCCTCCCTGGCACCGTGTATCCCAGCTCGATGTAGTTCAGCAGTTGCTGTCATCTTGGTGATTATCTGCGTTATTCTTTCCGATCGGGAGGGATCACAGCGGCGAGCAGTAAACCAGAGAAGAGATTGCTTTTGGCTGCTAGCACTAGGGTTACCTTTAGCAGCACTAGCTGTCTCTCTTTGGAGGGTCACATCCAGGTGTCTATATTTTAAGTGATTCCTCATGGCTCCAGTTGAATAATTATATGCCAGTTTCATTCCACACAACCTACATAAAACCTTTCCATCCTTTTCCAATTCAAAATAATCCAACATGTGGCTGGTTTTTCAACTTGACATTTTTTCTAGCTTGCATGACCGTTTATCTAGTAACCATGGTAACAATGCAAGTAGGCTACTTTTTCGTAGCCTATTTTTCAAAAAGCAACATTTTATTAAGATGGCATGACAGTAATTTGGGTGCAAATTATGTAAATGTGTAAAACAAAACATGTCTTATATCTTATTATTATTTTTTAAATAACAGTTTAATCGACTAGTATTTCCATTCCGACTAGTAGGGCCAGCTTCGTTAAACGGCTATACGACTAGTCGGCGCACATCCCTAATACTTATGTTATGCATTTTGTTTTATTGAGGTATGTTCCCTTGCATAACAATGGACTGCTGCACAGCTACACCTGCAGCAGACCTTGTCCAGCTGAAACCATGATGTATGCTGCACAGCTATGGTCAATGGATATGGAGAGATGTGTACGGTCCACAGGCTACAGAATGCATGCATTACACTCAAGGCTCAGCGTTTTCGTTTTTTACCGATTTTCACTGAAAAATACCCAGATTTTTTAAAAGGAGCAGATTGGTTTAAACTGATTTTCACCCGGATTTTATGTTTCCACAGATCCAAAAGTTTTTCCTGTTCATGTGAGGTTATGTAACAGTGTCCTCTTGTGGCGAAATTCGGCATGCTGGATGGCTTTGAACAATAAAAACTGAAAATGCTGAGCCTTGATTACACTGTACCATGGCATTGTATTGGAGGCTGTGTCTCTAAACCATGTGATGAGAATATATTATGAGAGTTTGTATGGTGTTATTACGTCTTTGCACAGATGCACCAAGACAGACTCCTTTTCTAGGAGTGAATTTGATTTGCTTTTATATAAAGCAGCCATTTCTGGCCGTATTAAACTTACCATTTTGTCCCTTTGAAATTAAGATTTCTATTTAATGATGCTAAACAAAAACAAACTCAACCTAGACAGGGAATTAATTAAAAAAAGAAACTAATGAGATAATTTAAACTTGCTATTACCAATGTTAATGGTGAGGGAAAAAAAGCAACAAGTTTCAATTGTCAATGCTCTTCTTTTATGTAACAGTATCAAAGATGCAATATATAACCACGGAGTTCACAGTAATACAAGTAAATGACAAATTATTTTTTTTTACTTCACTTTTGAAAGAATAAAAAGCAATTCTCTAAAATGATCCTCTTCGCATTCACACAAAAGCACAAAATGATACTTTCCCCCCTAAGAAAAGTGTTCGTGAAGCACTGAAACAGAAGGTCCAACTCTAAACTCTTTGTCTTTTATGGAGCAATGGCCACCATACCTGCCAAGACAATGATATAAGCCAAAACACACCATGGCCAAGAGTTTCTATTCAACTCAACATCTGTCACTGGCATGCTTTCTATATTCAACCTCTCAGACACTTTGTTAACACCCGTGGACAATTCAAGATGACAGACAAGAGGAGGGGAAGGTTTGAGAGAATGACAAAGAGAGAGAGAGCGAGAGAGAGAGAGAGAGAGAGAGAGAGAGAGAGAAGAGAGAGAGAGAGAGAGAGAGAGAGAGAGAGAGAGAGAGAGAGAGAGAGAGAGAGAGAGAGAGAGAGAGAGAAAGCATACAGAAAAATGAATGAGAGAGAAGAGTAGGGCAAAGATAAACAGTGTAGAAAGAAGACAAGACAGGGTCTCTGTGAGAGGGACAGTGAGGTAATGGGAAGCACAGAAGTAATTGTAGACAGTGAGGGAGAGAGAAAAACTGGTAGAGTGGGAGCTGTTAGAGAAAGAGAAAAACAGCTATAGAAGGGCAGAGGTAGATGGATAGAGAGACAGCCTGAGTAACAGAAAGAGGCAGCCTCTCTGTGAGAGAGAGGAGAGGCAGAGTCGGAGAAAGCAGAGATGAGTGAAAGACAGGAAGGCTACAAGACAGACTGTCCATGTGAGAGGGAGACAGGCGCTTGGAGACAAGAGTGAGAAGGTGACTCAGAGAGAGAAATAAAAAAATAAAAATAAAATTAACACCGGCATAGGGCACAAAAATTAATTTTGGATTTTGAAAAACAACAAGAAACCTCCCTAAGGTTTCTACCCCTCTCAGCCTGTTCTGTAGAGTGGAATGTGACTTTATCAGCAGCCTGGGTTTCAAGATGTAAATTCATTTTCTCTGCAGACATTTCACAAAACCCCTTTATAAAAAGTTTTAAGCCTTGAACCAATCCAACCAGTTACAAGATAAATCATGACCTCATAACAATTGATTCAATACAAAAAATAACTGATAAACAGAAAAAAAAGACAAAGCTACAACAAAACTATGTACTTAACATCGATTTCTCCTCCATTAGGAACAAAAGTTGAATAGGTACCAATGTTATGTATTCATTTCTTGTAGGACTCACAGAAAAGCGCTCTAATGATTGGTTCACATAATTTGTTGCTCCTACTTGTCATAGCATGTTTGCATAAAGTTGAACATTTTTCAACTTTACATTGTCGCCTCGCTTGGTATCGCCCTGTCGCTGTCACAGATATCTACTTGTGTCTTTAGCCGCTGTTGGAAACGACTGACTTGCTGTCAATTACAGAGATGTGAACACCTCGTCAGAGCAGATAATCTCCATGGTAACATCAATGTCTCTGATCGGTAGAGCCCACTTGAGGACTGTGGGTAGTGTAGTACACACGGGTTCGGGAAAAAAATGGTTTCTTGAAAACAAAATTGAAATCAGACTGACTTATGCTTCTACAGAAGCATAGACCATCATTTCATAATCTCCTAGCTCATGAGAAGTCTACCTCCTATGGTTAATATATTATCCTGGTTTTTACCTATCAATTACCCATTACAACTATGAATGACATTTTTACTTAAGGAAGTCGACGTTAAACTCTATTTCATTCCTCCGCTTCTCATCATCTTCCTCAATTCCTCTCCACCCCTCCCTCCTTTCTCCCTGTCGTGACCACTTTTCATGCCTTTGACCAATCCTTCTTTTCCTCTCACATTCCCTCTCCTTCCTCCCCCTCCATTTCTGCCCTTTTTTTTTTACTTTCTTTCCAAGTTATTTCCGCTTCTTTTCCTCTCTCTCATTCCACTTCCTTCTCCAAGCTTCCCCTGTGCAGATGCTTGCTCTCCCTTTAATTTCTCCTCCTCATATCTTCTCCATTTCTTGTTTTACTCCCTTCTTTTGTTCATTTGTGTTCTACTTTTTTCAATTAAACCTCCTGTCCTTTTCTCGGCTCTCCACCCGACGCTTCTTTGCAGACTTATCTACTCTTTCTTGTCCCTCAAGTCATCAGCTTCTTCTCCTCATTGACATCCTCTTCTGTAACCTCCTTATGACTTGTGTTCTCAACGTCTTTGAACCCCCCCCCCCCCCCACACACACACACCATCTCTAAATTTCCATTATCTCACATCTTGTGCTCATCCTTTTTTTCCACTTTCTCACAGTTCCATTTCTCCCTATCGGTCCTTTCCCACTCCCGTTACACTGCCTCCCAGAACTGCAATTAGCAACCTTTATTTGCTTTTGATGCTTTTTTCCTTCCCTCCGTTCCCTTTGCCATTTTTTATAGTTGTTATATTTTCAAATGTTGTATTTATGATGTTCAGTATTTGGTTCATAATCACATTGCAACTTATTCAGCTTTGAATATTTAAATTACACCATATGATGCTATTTCTATACATCAGGGCTTCTCAAAGTCTGGACCTCAGTCTGTATCCGAACCAAACGACAAGTCAGTCCAGACCCAGCCCATACCTTGTGCTATGAATACAATACATTATGAAATGTACCATTTTCTGTTTTGTGTATCTGCTGCCAAGTTCACACATTAATGTTACACTGGTGAACTTGCTATGGGGGTGGTGCGAAGCTTTTATTGCACTTACAATAACGTAACAAGTGTAGTTGTCATCAACTCGAGTGACAATATCTTCACTTCACCTGGTTCACTATCTATCCTCTGCTTCTGTGAGTGTGTGTGTGTCTGTGTGGAGAGGCTGAACCCCACCCTTGTTGAAACACAGAGCAGAGAAGAGGAGAGAAACTAGAGTGACCATAAATGACAGTAACTAGTAGCCTATCGGTACACGAGTTTTCGTTAGGGTTAGAGCCAATCAGAGGCAGTGTAGGGCAGGTCTTCGCAGAACATTATAAAAGTAATAACTTGTAACAAACGTTATAGGTGACTTAAATTGTATTTTGTTATCATTCTGAGCCTCTGACCTTGAATAAAAATCAGAAGTGGACCTTTGAGTAATAAGTTTGAGAACCCCTGCTATGCATTATTCATATTTTACACCCCACCCCTTATTTGTATAATCCTTTTCAGTGTTGGTTGGGTTTAGCTGGGTGTTGGGGATTGTTTGAAA